>NC_059269.1:140404-160404 GCF_017591435.1 Portunus trituberculatus | reverse complement strand
ACTACCTTAGGGCGTCGCCGGAGGAAGAGGCTGCACGCTGCCTGCCCAATCCGCCGTAAGGATAGGCAAGCGAGGGACACAGTACGTCACACAGGCTTCGACGGGAACGTTTCCTCGCTGGCAATCTACAAGGGACCTCGGTTAAAATCATGTGTCGTGCCTCCGTGTGGCTCACACAGGTGAAGTGGTAAGTGTGCTCTCCCCGTGCCTCGTGTAAACGAAGGGACAGTGGGAGACCACAGCAAAGGGGGCGGTGATGTAACAGTGGTGTCAGGAGTTTGGGATACATCTGTAGGTTGTCTTGCCGGGAAACGCCAGAACAGGCGAGATAGCGGACGAATTAGTGAGAAGCGCAGAAGAGAATGTGGCAACGCAACAGCCAGTATGAGAGGCTGCTTCTCCCGTTCTCGAAGAGGATGCAATGTCACCAAGTATCAACGGGGTTACCTCCTCCATCCCAGATAAGCTTGACCTGTTCATGCAGTGGATGTCACAGCAAATGAAGGAACAGTCACAGGAGATAAAGGAGCAGTCACAAGAGATGAAGAAGCAGTCACAAGAGATGAAGGAGTAGTCACAGGAGATGAAGAAACAGTCACAGCAGCTGAGACAGGAGGTAAAGAAACAGTCTCAGCAGTTGGAACAGCTGTCATGGGAAATGACATAGTTGTCGCAGTTGAAAGAGAAGATGGAACAGCAAGGTGACAAGTGACGTGTAGTCAGTGCAGGATGAAAGTAAGCAGTACACTGACGTGAAATGTGACAGTATTAAGGAGATAAAAAAGTACTGTGCCCATGTATGCTCTGCAGGAACTGGAGGGGATCAATGAGGAGTGGTGTGTCCATACTGAAGAGAAACACAGAAAGGCTCCAATTAGTGCAATCGACTTCAAGAAAGAAGCAGAGAAAGCAGATACACCGGTGAGGGCTGTGTGCTCAGTCCCGGCGCTTGGAGCTGGCGCTACCTTTCTGCGCTCTCCTTCACCTCCCAACAATGAGGAGGACGACTGTAGGAACAGTCGGTCGCCGTTTCCTTCCACGAGGGCCAGTTATGAGTAGAAGAAGCCAGCAGAGTTCGACGGCAAGATGCCTTGGGAGGCTTACCAGGGCCAATTCGTGTTGTTGGCAGACGTCCACCGGTGGAACGATGGGGGAGCGGGCACTGCACTTGGTCTCTTGTCTAGGAGTCAGGCCGTAGAGATCTTGAGCCACTTGACACCTGCTCAGAGGGTGTCTTACAGGTATGTGGTAGAGGCCCTGCAAGGTGCACGGTGCAAGTGAGGGGCCGAGGTGAGCCTCTAACTTAGCTAGCACAGGAGATGGAATCCTTAGGCCGCTGGGCATACCCGGTGGTGCAAGATGACAGTGAGCCTCCTGGCAATGGACTGCTTTGTAGATGCCCTTCATGACTCACGTCTGCAGATCTACGTGAAGCAGGCTCACCCAAAGGATGTCCAGGAGGCACTTAACCGAGCTTATGAGATGGAGGGCTTCCTAAGAACTACTACCGACGCCCCGAGGTTGGTTCGCCCCGTTGTAAAGGAGAAACTGACGCCCTGCCCCCTCATGTTAAAGCTATTAGGGCGACGATGGGTAAGACGAACCGCCGGCGGAAGGAGAGTCCTGGAGGATTCAGAGGAGCCTGCTGGGGATGTGGCAAATTGGGCCATAAACGGGAGCAGTGTGGCCAGCCACAAAGATCATGCTCTCTGGAGGACACCAGCCGTATGCTCTTCAGGCCATGTTGCTGGAGTTGTGGCCAAATCGGACATCGATTAAAAGACTGTCAGGACCTCAAAGGAGTGATGGAAGCGGGAAACATAGCCGGGCTGACCAGCGGGGTGAAGCATCAACCAAAAGCCGTGCTGCCCCAACAGGAAAAAGCTGCCAGTTGGCAGCAGCACCTACAGCCGTGTGTGTGGCGGGCATGGTGAATGAATGCTCCGTTCAGCTAGTAGTGGACATGGGCTCTGAGAAGGCATTCATGAGCAGCGTACCAGAAGCTGCACAACAGCTGTGTGGCGTCACAGGTCAGTGTGTCGCTATGTGGCGCCCCGTTATGGTGAACATCGGAATGGGAAGCGTGCTGAAAAGTTGGCCAGTCCTTATCTCTGTCTTGGAAGACCCTTGCCCACTGGGGATTGACTTCCTCACTCGTGTGGGAGCAAGTCTGGACCTCCGAGAAAGGAAGTCCAAGGTACGTAGCCAGGAAGTTTCTTTGATCTTTGGAAGTGATAGTCAGCGTGAGAGGAGTGAACAGGAGGGTGGAGTGTCTTGCCAGGCTGGGGAAGGGACACAGTGTCGGCAGGCAAGAGGAGACCACAGCACTTAAAATACTTGTCACGTAGGAGTGTGGGCCACCTCTCTGAGCAGCAAGCCAGGATGCTGCGGAAGATGCTGGCCCAGTACACTGATGTTTTCAACAGTGGTGACAGATCTGGGCTGCACGTTTATGGTGAAGCACATTATCCAAACGAGAGAATGTCACCCCATCAAGCAGTCTCCACGGCGAGAAGCACTTACTAAGAGAGAGAGGAGATGTAGCCGGTGTGATTGAGAAGTTGGACAGCCAATGGATGGCATCCCTAAAGAACTATCATGTGATGGGGGCACTAACCTCACCAGTCATGAGGCAAGGAGGTTCTTCGACGATCGGCGAAAGTGGAAACCGAAGCCAGCAGAACTAAGCCCAGACACCATGCTTTAAACACGTGTCCTGCCGCTCGGTCATTTTTTTTTTTTACATAAGGAAGAGGCCAGTCAAGGGCAAAAAAAAAAAAAATTAGAAAAAGGCCCACTTGAGCGCTGGCTCTCCAGAGACCAAAGATTTCAAAAAGTGCCAAAACCGTCAGCCAGAATTAGGGGAGCAAATGCCTCGATACCTCCCTCTTAAAAGAAGACAAGTTGTAGGAATTCGGAAATACAGATGCAGGGAGGGAGTTCCAGAGTTTACCAGTGAAAGGGATGAATGATTGAGCGTACTGGTTAACTCTTGCATTAGTGAGTTGGACACAATAGGGATGAGAGGAAGAAGAAAGCCTTGTGCAGCGTGGCCACAGGAGGAGGGGAGGCATGCAGTTAGCAAGATCAGTAGAACAGTTACCATGAAAATAGCGATAAAATATAGAAAGGGATGCAACATTTCGGCGGTGAGAAAGAGACTGAAGACAGTTAGTCAGAGGAGGGGAGTTGATGAGACGAAGATCCTTCGATTCCACCCTATCAAGCAAAGCTGTATGACTGGAACCCTCCCAAACATGCGAAGAGTACTCCATACAGGGATGGATAAGGCTCTTATACAGAGTAAGCAGTTGGAGGGGCGAGAAAAACTATCGGAGACGCCTCAGAACACCTAATTTCATAAAAGCTGTATTAGCAAGAGATGAGGATTCTAGGACAATATCTCCCCAGACAAAAACCCCCCGGACAAAATCCCCCTACCAATTTTCCTCCAGACAATATCCCCCCTAGGACAAAATCCCCCTTAGGACAATATCCCCTCCCCCACCCATAGAAAAATCGAAAGTGTGAATTGCTACAAATTTCATTATACATTATATATTCATTTATTAATAATATATTCATTAAAATCATTAACATCATTAAAATAAACCATTACAGTGATAAACCATTACAGTCCAATGTTATAGGCTATGCCACGAAGATATTCCATATTAGTGCGTTCCTGATACTGTCCAACTAATCTAACTATACGCTGATTACAGTCAGCATAACGTTTGCTTGGTGGTTCAGGAGCATGTCCTGCAAGAAGCTGTGTGCAATGGACTTTCTGTAGGGCTTGTTCACTCTGTAGAAGTTTGAGGAATTTCCAGAAGTTGGGATTGTAGCAGCCTATGCTGGACTGAATGCGGCGATGCCAGCCTTCAACTGAGTTGTTGGTCCTGGGGAGCTCCTCCTCAGCTCTGGTGTACATGTTCCACAGAGGAATTGGAAAAGTAGCAGGACGACGGCGCCCCCGGAGCTGAGGACGGCCAATGTAAATGTCCTCAAAATAGTCCAAAACAGGCTGGGCATCAGCTGGCATGGCCTCACTGAGCTCCTCAAACACACTTACCACACTGTCTGTTGGCACAAAGGCAAGAGCAGGGAGCATCTTAAGATGGTGGGCAAAGTCAGAATCACTTTGGTACTGCTGTTGAAGGCCACATTGCTGAATCTTTCTGTAAACATTCTGGGTGAGGTGGTAGAAGCAACCTTTAACAGTTACATCAGGGAACACTTCCAAGGCACTGTTGATGGCAGCTTTTTCGAAGTCAACCATGATGGTACTAGGACTGAGGTGATGGTTGAGCTCTAGGAGCTGTTTGAATAGGGATGTGTAGGTAGCCTGTCTCTTGTTGGCTAGTAGGGCATAGACACAGGGAATAGTACGGTCAGAAGTTAATCCATGGATTGTGTATAGTTGTTCATAGAGAGGTGGTGATGTTTTGAAGGTTCCATCAGCGAACCAGTGTTCACACTCTTGGAGAAGCTGTAGGTTGCTCTGGGTGGAGAATAGCAGCATGCGGTCATCACCGCCGGCATCATGCAGGAGAAACTTCTGACCATCAAGGGTCAATTGGTAGGACTCGGGAATGGTTATGTCAGCACGGGTTGGTGGTACAGGCAAGGGGTTGTTGGTAGCTTGCCTCTGACGTCTGATGTTGCGGCGGATGTGGTGTACTGACGGTAGTTGTGCAGCTGCAGCAGGACTGATGTCTGGTACACTCTGTGTAAGGATCTGCTGAGGTGTCTCCTGTAAAAAAACATCAACATCTTTTTGACCTAAAACAATCTTGGAGTCACCCTGATCAAGAATATATATGGTTTAGGGGGTATGGTACCCACGGTTCGGGTGTGGTGCTGTTGGAGCTATATATGGTTGGAGTTGGCGTGCGAACAAACACACAAACAAACAAACAAACAAACAAACAAACAAGCAAACACAGGGTTAATAATGATAATTACAATATGAGATGTGAAGTTTCCAGTTAAGATTATGAGCAAAGGACAGACCGAGGATATTCATTGTGGAAGAGGGAGACAGTTGAGTGTCATTGAAGAAGAGGGGATAGTTGTCTGGAAGGTTGTGTCGAGTTGATAGATGGAGGAATTGAGTTTTTGAGGCATTGAAAACTACTAGATTTTCTCTGCCCCAATCGGAAATCTTAGAAAGATCGGAAGTCAGGCGTTCAATGGCGTCCCCGCGTGATCTGTTGATTTCCCTGAAGGGTTGGACGTCTCTGAAAGAACGTGGAAAGATGTAGGGTGGTATCATCAGCGTAGGAGTAGATAGGGCAAGAAGTTTGATTAAGAAGGTCATTAATGAATAATAGAAAGAGAGTGGGTGACAGGACAGAACCCTGAGGAACACCACTATTAATAGGTTTAGGAGAAGAACAGTAGCCTTCTACCACAGCAGCAATAGAGCGGTCGAAAAGGAAACTTGAGATAAAGTTGCAGAGAGAAGGATAGAAGCCGTAGGAGGGCAGTTTTGAAATCAAAGCTTTATGCCAGACTCTATCAAAAGCTGTTGATATGTCTAACGCAACAGCAAAAGTTTCACCGAAATCTCTAAAAGAGGATGACAAGCCCAGAATCGTCCAAGGTGGAGTTGTGAGCAAAGGTTTGAGAAAAGAGTTCAGGTTTAGAGACAGAAGAGATGGCAGTGGTGCCATCAGGATGAATTAAATAAGGGAAAGATGAAGAAGTGAAGTTATTTGAGATGTTTTTGGCTAGATGCCAGAAGTCACGAGGAGAGTTTGAGTTTGAAAGATTTTGGCATTTCCTATTTATGAAAGAGTGTTTGGCAAGTTGAAGAACAGACTTGGCATGATTCCGGGCAGAGATATAAAGTGCATGAGATTCAGGAGATGGAAGGCTCAAGTACCTTTGTGGGCAACCTCTATCATGTATAGCACGAGAACAGGCTGAGTTAAACCAAGGTTTAGAAGGTTTAGGTTGAGAAAAGAATGAGGAATGCCTCCATGCCAGATACTAACACCTCTGTTATGCATTCAGCACAAAGAGATGGGTCTCTGACACGGAAGCAATAATCATTCCAGGGAAAATCAGCATAATACCTCCTCAGGTCCCCCCAACTGGCAGAGGCAAAACGCCAGAGGCACCTTCGCTTTGGGGGATCCTGTGGAGGGATTGGAAAAATACGACAACATACAGAAATGAGATTGTGATCGGAGGAGCCCAACGGAGATGAAAGGGTGACAGCAAAGCAGAAGGGTTTGAGGTGAGGAAGAGATCAAGAATGTTGGGCGTGTCTCCAAGACGGTCAGAAATACGAGTAGGGTGTTGAACCTCCGTATTTTTTTGTTTTTTTGTACTCCCATCAGGCTTAGGTATAGTTAAATAAAATTAGGAATTCCAAATAAAATTAGGAATCCCATTGTCACGTGTTTTTAGCTTTGCTTTTCACTGTCCTCTCCTTAGCGGCAACAGAAGGTGCCTTTTTTTTTTTTTTTTTTTTCTTTATGTAGGGGAAGAGGGCCAGCCAAGGGCAAAAAAAAGAAAGTTAGAAAACGGCCCACTTGAGCGCTGGCTTTCCAAAGACCAAAGAGTTCAAAATGTGCCAAAACTGTCAGCCAGAATTAGGGGAGCAAATGCCTCGATACCTCCCTCTTAAAAAAAGACAAGTTGTAGGAATTCAGAAATACAGATGCAGGGAGGGAGTTCCAGAGTTTACCAGTGAAAGGGATGAATGATTGAGCGTACTGGTTAACTCTTGCATTAGTGAGTTGGACACAATAGGGATGAGAGGAAGAAGAAAGCCTTGTGCAGCGCGGCCGCAGGAGGAGGGGAGGCATGCAGTTAGCAACATCAGTAGAACAGTTACCATGAAAATAGCGATAAAAAATAGAAATGGATGCAACATTTTGGCGGTGAGAAAGAGACTGAAGACAGTTAGTCAGAGGAGGGAGTTGATGAGACGAAGAGCTTTCGATTCCACCCTATCAAGCAAAGCTGTGTGACTGGAACCCCCAAACATGCGAAGAGTACTCCATACAGGGACGGATAAGGCCCTTATACAGAGTAAGCAGTTGGAGGGGCGAGAAAAACTGGCGGAGACGCCTCAGAACACCTAATTTCATAGAAGCTGTTTTAGCAAGAGATGAGATGTGAAGTTTCCAGTTAAGATTATGAGCAAAGGACAGACCGAGGATATTCATTGTGGAAGAGGAGACAGTTGAGTGTCATTGAAGAAGAGGGATAGTTGTCTGGAAGGTTGTGTCGAGTTGATAGATGGAGGAATTGAGTTTTGAGGCATTGAAAACTACTAGATTTTCTCTGCCCCAATCGGAAATCTTAGAAAGATCGGAAGTCAGGCGTTCCGTGGCGTCCCCGCGTGATCTGTTGATTTCCTGAAGGGTTGGACGTCTCTGAAAGAACGTGGAAAGATGTAGGGTGGTATCATCAGCGTAGGAGTGGATAGGGCAAGAAGTTTGGTTAAGAAGGTCATTAATGAATAATAGAAAGAGAGTGGGTGACAGGACAGAACCCTGAGGAACACCACTATTAATAGGTTTAGGAGAAGAACAGTAGCCGTCTACCACAGCAGCAATAGAGCGGTCGGAAAGGAAACTTGAGATAAAGTTGCAGAGAGAAGGATAGAAGCCGTAGGAGGGCAGTTTTGAAATCAAAGCTTTATGCCAGACTCTATCAAAAGCTTTTGATATGTCTAACGCAACAGCAAAAGTTTCACCGAAATCTCTAAAAGAGGATGACCAAGACTCAGTAAGGAAAGCCAGAAGATCACCAGTAGAGCGACCTTGACGGAAGCCATACTGGCGATCAGACAGAAGATTGTGAAGTGACAGATGTTTGAGAATCTTCCTATTCAGGATAGATTCAAAAACTTTAGACAAGCAAGAGATTAAAGCTATAGGACGGTAGTTTGAGGGGTTAGAACGGTCACCCTTTTTAGGAACAGGCTGAATGTAGGCGAACTTCCAGCAGGAAGGAAAGGTAGAAGTCGATAGACAAAGTTGGAAGAGTTTGGCCAGGCAAGGTGCAAGCACAGAAGCACAGTTTTTGAGAACAATAGGAGGGACCCCATCAGGTCCATAAGCCTTCCGAGGGTTTAGGCCAGCAAGGGCATGGAAAACATCATTACGAAGAATTTTGATTGTAGACATGAAATAGTCAGAGGGAGGAGGAGAGGAGGACAAGCCCAGAATCGTCCAAGGTGGAGTTGTGAGCAAAGGTTTGAGAAAAGAGTTCAGCTTTAGAGACAGAAGAGATGGCAGTGGTGCCATCAGGATGAAATAAAGGAGGAAAGATGAAGAAGTGAAGTTATTTGAGATGTTTTGGCTAGATGCCAGAAGTCACGAGGAGAGTTTGAGTTTGAAAGATTTTGACATTTCCTATTTATGAAAGAGTGTTTGGCAAGTTGAAGAACAGACTTGGCATGATTCCGGGCAGAGATATAAAGTGCATGAGATTCAGGAGATGGAAGGCTCAAGTACCTTTTGTGGGCAACCTCTCTATCATGTATAGCACGAGAACAGGCTGAGTTAAACCAAGGTTTAGAAGGTTTAGGTTGAGAAAAGAATGAGGAATGTACGCCTCCATGCCAGATACTAACACCTCTGTTATGCGTTCAGCACAAAGAGATGGGTCTCTGACACGGAAGCAATAATCATTCCAGGAAAATCAGCATAATACCTCCTCAGGTCCCCCAACTGGCAGAGGCAAAACGCCAGAGGCACCTTCGCTTTGGGGATCCTGCGGAGGGATTGGAAAAATAGGACAAGATACAGAAATGAGATTGTGATCGGAGGAGCCCAACGGAGATGAAAGGGTGACAGCATAAGCAGAAGGGTTAGAGGTGAGGAAGAGATCAAGAATGTTGGGCGTGTCTCCAAGACGGTCAGGAATACGAGTAGGGTGTTGCACCAGTTGCTCTAGGTCATGGAGGATAGCAAAGTTGAAGGCTAGTTCACCAGGGTGGTCAGTGAAGGGAGAGGAAAGCCAAAGCTGGTGGTGAACATTGAAATCTCCAAGAATGGAAATCTCAGCGAAAGGGTAGAGGGACAGAATGTGCTCCACTTTAGAAGTTAAGTAGTCGAAGAAATTACTATAGTCAGAAGAGTTAGGGAGAGATAAACAGCACAGATGAATTTAGTTTGAGAGTGACTGTTAAGTCGTAGCCAGATGGTGGAAAATTCGGAAGACTCAAGAGCGTGGGCACGAGAGCAAGTTAAGTCGTTGCGTACATAGACGCAACATCCAGCTTTGGAATGAAAATGAGAATAGAGAAAGTAGGAGGGAACAGAGAAGGGCTACTGTCAGTTGCCTCAGACAGCTGTGTTTCGGTGAGGAAAAGAAGATGAGGTTTAGTAGAGGAGAGGTGGTGTTCCACAGATTGAAAATTAGATCTAAGACCGCGAATGTTGCAGAAGTTAATGTAGAAAAAGTTGAGGGAGGTGTCAAGGCATTTGTGGTCTTCAACAGGAGAGGTGTCCGACCTGGGGACATTTTGGTCCCTCCCAGAGGGGATTCCGAGGCGTTGTTTATTTTGGGTCCCATTTTTCTTTTAAATTTTGATTTGGAGTGAAGGGTGTATGTGTGGTAAGTGCATGTAGTTTTGTGTGAAGAAGGAGAGCTGTCTTTAGAGGGTAGGCTGTGACTACCCCCTTGAGTTGTGAGACACAAAGGGAAACATTCAACGAGATCACAACTAGCTTTAATGGAAGGTTCACAGCACCTCCTGAACTAGTGCTATTGCCAGGTTGTCAGATTGTCTTTCCTCTCTCACTTACGGAGGATCCGCCTCAGTGAGCGTGCTTTTGGGGTGAAATAACCCCCTAGAGTGGTTTGGCAGGACAATCTTACATTAGGTAACTCGTCCCTGACCACCTCCCACTTGTGTCCCACTCTTCTTCCTGCAGGACGAGGACACCCCCCTCCATGCCTGACGGACCTTCTTACCCTCTTCCCCTAAGGGGGAGGGAGGACACTGATCGACGACCCCCGACTGCCAGACTGTCTATTGACCCTAATAAAGCGACGTATGTGACCCTACATTCCAAGATAACGACCCGCTTCTCTACAGTCAACTCGTTTATAATCAATAAGGTAATTGACTATCGAATTGGGAACGTGATTGATGTTAAAAAAAAAAAAAAAACTTGCTAGTGGCTAGTTCAAACACTTAACATATTTGTTTTGATTGTTTTGATAATTTTATTGCACTCCAAGGTGTCAAGCATAAAGTACAGTACAGTCATGGAACAAAATATATACATGGGACTCGTGCCCCTTGGGACACGCTGTGAAAGAGGTAGGCTACATGAAACAGGTTAACATCCACCAAAGTGTGGATGGCGCATGATAATCAAGTCTAACAGATTTCCATCTGGCAACAACTGTTGACACGTGTCAATCAATGTGAGTCCCCGCGGGAGTAAGTCTGCAAGTAGTGGACATCGCAGGCAATAATGGTCCAGTGTGTTGGCACCGGGCGTGTCGCACAGCCTACAGGGGGAGAAGTGAGGCGCGTCCTCCGCCTCAGCCACCTGCCAGACTGGTCTCCAGCCAAGCCTGAGGCGCGCACACACCACATTTTGGCGACGAACATGAAGACCACTGCGACGATACGGGGGTTGATGAAGGAGGAAGTGGTCATAGTGCGGAATCGATGCGCTGGTGGCCCTCTCAGCATCGCGACGACGGTGGGTGGGGGAACGGGCGGCCTGTCGAACCATCTTCCTGTAGCACAGGAGTGAGGCAGCAGGAGCATCAGCAGCTGGTGGGTCCAGATCGCAAGCAACCCTGGCAAGACGGTCAGCGGTGTCGTTGGCTCGGAGGCCAATGTGGGAGGGGATCCACAGAAAGTGAACTACCAGGGAACTCGCGTGGGCGGTGGCCAGCTGGCGGAGGAGTCGTGTGACGAGGTGTTGATATGCTGGCCTGTGAGAGGTAAGGGCTTGCAGGGCTGACTGCGAGTCACAGATGACCAAACCACTGCTTCCGGTCCGTGTTAATAAAGTCACTGCATCCAGCAGTCCATGCAACTCACAGTACGTAGAACTGGAAGAGTTTGGGAGGCGGCGGCCTGTCCAGCCCTCTCGAGGTGGCTCCAGGCTGGGGGAGAAAACAGCACAGCCAGCATTGCCGTCCCCCTGCAGGGAGCCGTCAGTGTAGAGGTGGTGAGCCACACGGAGGGACGAGGACAGTCTGGCGATGGTCTCAAGTGCACGCTGGTGCAGTAGCTGAGGCAGGTCAGTCCTGGTGCCTGGAGTGTAGGAGACTGCTGGCACAGGAGTCTGCCAGGGTGGCAAACCAGGGGCCACATTCTCCGCCATGACATTGATGTTAAGTCTCCGAATGTGAGAACATACGCTACTGACAAGCGTACGTCCACCTGGGCGGAGCAGAGGACGAGGTGCAGCTGGGTCCAGGGACGCCCTGATAGTGTGAGCGTAATGAGGAGAAAGGTGAGGGTACTGAAGGCATTTGATGCTGAAGTAAGTGACATTAGAAAATATTCTGTCTACAAGTTGGGGGAGACGAAATTCGTGTTGCATATTGACAATCCTGGTGGAGGCAGGACACCCCAGGATGAGTCTCATTGCTTGGTTTTGAAATTTTTCAAGAGGCTGCAACGTTGTTCTGGAGAGCTGACATAGTGAAGGGGAGAGGTAGTCTATCACTGAGCGGATGAAAGCAATGTAGAAGGTTCTGGCGACAGGGATGGAAAGTCCGGCAGCATAGTTAGTCAACCACTTGAGAGGAGCGAGGCGCCGCTGCAACCGAGCCAGGAGATCTTGAACAATGGGATGAACCCGTTGTCTTGCTGGGATAGCAGGAGTAATCCGCACAGGCGTTCCCAAGTAGAGATATTGGGTGCACAGAGGTATAACATTGTTCCCTACAGTGAATTCAGGCAGATTTCTTGCTGGACGTGGGGAGAAAGTCCTGCTTTTTTTCTGGTGAGATGATGAGACCACATGAGGAAGCTGACACATAGAAGGACTGAATGTCGTTGCATGTCATCTGGAGAACTTGAGTGGATACATATATCGTCTGCATAACAAGTTATGGTTGTGTCAGTGACGTCAGGAAGGAGAGAGAGAAGGCGATGCATGAGAACACTTAACATAAGTCAAGTCAAGTCACTTTTGAAACTCCAGTGCATTCATGACATCGAGATCGAGGCTTCGATTCTGGTGTCCATGAACTCATGTCGGGGAGTCGCCTCCCACCGCAATTTTGTGGACATGGACTCGACCGAGACTTGATTTCATGGCTGACCAGGATGTTATTGAAGCTCGTAAAATAACTAAAATGATTGGTGGTATCAGGAGCACAGCTTCAGTCATTTTCACCTTAAGTGCTACTAAGTTGCCAGAGAGGATTCATGTAAGGTACGAGTCGGTTCCCATTCGTCCCTACATTTCGAATCCTCTCCGTTGTTTCAAATGCCAGCTTTATGGTAACCATGGCAACGCTTGTCGGTTTTCCCATAGTTACTGCGGTAGATGCGCAGGTGAGGGCCACTCGGTGGACCAGTGCACATCCTTGATAGAGAAGTGCCGTAATTTTGAGGGTGCTCACTCTACTTTCTCACGCGATTGCCCTGCGTGGAAAGTGGAGAAAGAGGTCTGCACAGTTAAAACCATTGAGGGAATTTTTTACTATGAAGCAAGGATGCGAGTGAAGCAAACGCAGACCACGCCTGTTTCAAGCGTCTCCTACGATTCAACAGTAAGGGCTCCACCCCGATGTGTACTGTTGCCATTCAGATTGATCCGCTGTCTAACCCATCTGCCACCACAGCTTCCCCTTCAACCACTGCCTCATCATCTGTCAAAACTAATTCTACTTCTACTAAAACTTCTACTCCTATAACTTTCTCTGCTCTATATCTGTCAGCTATCTCTCTCACTCACAGCAAGGATGAAAAGACTGAAAAAGTCAAATTCTAAACTTGAATGCCATCGCCCTTCTCATGTCATCGCCGCTCCCGCACCGTCAAAGATGGGTTCACACGCTTGCTCCCTCTCGACCAGCTCCAGGGAGTTAATAATTGATGTGTCAATGGATGTCACCATTAGTAAGGACCGGGAGAGGTCCCCAAGCAGCGCCTCTGAGCGCAAAAGGACTTAAGAAAAAACGGCCGCCACCACAACTCTTAAGCCATAATGTTCAAAGTGTTATAGTGGAACTGCAGAAGTATTCGGAATAAATACTCATACTTATCACTTTTAGTGAACATACACAGGCCGTCCGTTATTTGTCTACAGGAGACGAGACTGCAGGATCAGCCTGATCCTGCAGTGCTAAAACACTACCATCCGTATAGAAAATATGAGGGAAACGGCGTTGCCATATACATACCCAAAACTGACAAACAGAAGTGACGTTGAATATACCTCTGGAAGCTGTCGCGTGCAGGGTGGGATTCAACGACACGTATCGGGCTAATGATGACATTACATCTTTAATTAGCCAGCTTCCAGGCAGCAGGCTAGTTGTTGGCGACTTTAACGCCGATCATCAACAATGGAGGAGTGAGAGTTCAAGTGTACGAGGGAAGCAGATAGCAAACATAGTATTACAGACAAACCTCTGTCATCTGAACGATGGAAGTGCGACTCGTGTAGATGATCGGACTGGTAATGCGTCTGCCATTGATCTGTCATTGCTCTCACCAAATATACTCCCTGACTCTCTTGGGAAGTCATCGATGACTCACCCATCTGGATCTCTTATGCACGTGACATCCCGCCCATCCCCCACCCTCCCTAGTTCAACTTCAAGAGAGTAGACTGGGCAACCTTCCGTGGGGTTGCAGACGTGGACATATCTGGCCATCATTGACATGATGGTCAGCAACGCAAAACAATCCATATTACATGCCACTGAGGCTTGTATTCCGAAGACTTCTGCAGTTTACACTAAGCATGGAGTCTCATGGTGGACAACGGATTGCCGACAAGCACTTCGTGAGCGCAATAGACGATACATGTATTTCAGCCAGCAACCCAGTCAAGCAAATTTCATAGCCTATAAAAGGGCAAGGGCTTAGACAAGGAAAGTCATCCGTAATGCAAAGAAAGACTCATTCAGACAATTCATATCATCTGTTAACCGCACCACTCCCCTCTCCAAAGTATGGAAAACTATAGATATCTTAAGTAACAAAAAAACATACATTCCTATAAATACACTCAAAATAGATAATGCCATAATAGACAACAAAACCGACATAGCAAATGCCATAGCCCACCAATTCCATCAGGCCAGCAGCACAACTTATTATGACCCTACCTTCCTTCCAAGGAAGGAGGCTGCAGAACTCACTGTCCCAAACTTTGCCACAGGAGGCGTAAACTTTGACTACAACACAGAGTTTACGTTGGATGAACTCCTCTTTGCCCTGAATTCTTGTAAAGGTTCCAGTCCCGGTCCACACAGTATTTCATATATTATGTTACATCTCGGCCACTATTCCCTTTCAAAATTATTAACGCTCTACAATAGAATATGGACCTCCTACACTTTCCCTCAGTCTTGGCACTTCTCTCACACAATCCCAATCCCCAAAAGACTGGACGCCTTATGGACCCCAGTGCATTTCGTCTAATTGCGCTCACGAACTGTATGGTAAAGTGAAGGCTACTTTTTGTTTTAGAAGTGAAGGGTTTGTTAGGTGATCAGCAGTCAGGTTTTCGGAAGTACCGAAGCATGATGGATCACCTAACACACCTGGAACATTGCATTTCATGATAGGGGGTGTTTCTAGACATCCACAAAGCCTTCGACATGACATGGCGACACAGTATCCTCATGAAACTTTACACTCATGGCTTCAGAGCAAGGCATGTAGTACTGTACGGTACGATTGATTTATCGTAATTCGTACCAAAAAAAAAAAAAATACAGTACCATAATTTAGTACCGTACCAGTAAATCACTCTCATACCGTACTATAGTAGTACCATCCTAAATTAAAGGTCAGGGTGGGGTCATGTACCAGGCCGCACCTTTATACCTTTGTACCTTAGTGAATGTTTTATAATTATACACAATATAATACATTAAAGCAAAACAAATTTATTAACCATAAGGCATTCACACGAAGCTGATGAAACTTGGCATAAATATTTTACAGTGTTGCTTTAAAATCTTCCTGTACTTCATTAATTCACTGGGGTTGTAAGATGGATAGGTACTGTAACATCTATGCTTATATAAGATAACCTTGTAGTAAGAAAGTGGGAAATACATTGGTTTCTTAGTAAATATGAATGTGTTAAAACTTCTCTCGAGCGGCAACACTCACGGCGACTGAATGAGACCTGTGTCACGGGTCACACCCTCCGTGGAGAGGAGTGACCCGGGTGAGGGTGACTCACGTTTCGCTGTTCGACTGCACACAGTCCAACACACACACAATGGCAACCCAGCCAACTCATTCAGCTCACCTGCACAGTCAAGCTAAAGAACTGGCCTTCCATGTATCAGAATATTTTCTGAAGAAGTAGTACGGCAGAAACTTCGATGATGCTTCTATGGCAATTTATCGAACATTTGCAGCCACAAAACTCAGCCAAAGCACGATTGAAAAAATACGCAGAGACGCAAGACACAACGAAGAAAATAATTCTCCAAGGTTTATGTCTCCTAAGAAGAGGAAGCGTGCAGCACCTATAGCAGACTTCGATAACTTCAATGAAGGTGTGCTGCGCAGAACTGTATTGAGCTTTTATGAGAGAAAGGAGATTCCCCACACTTGAAAAAATTAAAGAAGAAATGAAGAATAAGCTTGCATACCCTGGCGGCCGTGAAACTTTAAGAAAAGTTCTCATGAAAATTGGATTTCGTTTTGCATCAGTTGATGGGAGAAGATTTTTGATGGAGCGCGACGACGTACTCTCTGCCAGATGCAAGTTTTTAAAAGAGATAAAGACATTTATACATTCTGACAAGACGTTCATCTACTTGGACGAAACTTGGATTAATCAGAATCACACTGTTTCGAAGTGCTGGACAGACACCACCTCGGAGAAGGCTGTGAAAGAGCGAGTACCATCAGGAAAAGGTGGCCGCTGGATTATTCTACATGCCGGAACCAAAAATGGATTTGTTCCTGAGGCTTCCCTGGTCTTCAAAGCAAGAAATAAGGGAAACTACCATGATCAGATGAATGCCGAGACCTTTGAGAAGTAGTTTCAGGCACAGCTGCTCCCAAACGTTCCTGCATCTGCTATTATTGTGATGGATAATGCATCCTATCACTCGAGGAAAATAAATAAACCACCTACAAGGAATAGCAATAAAGTAACAATGAGAGAATGGCTCCAAAAGAAGGGGATTACAGTTCCAAAGAGCCTCCAGAGAGTACAGCTCAAGAAATTTGTGGCTCGCCACATCAATGCTGCAGATACAAATTGTCACTCCATTCCAGGTCCCGCGGGAGTGCCGGCACATGACCTCACCCACTTCATTGAATGACCTGATCATAAGCAACATCCAGGTGTTTGTCTATATATTGGTACGAAAAGGGTACGAAAAAGGTACGAAAAAATATCCTAGTTCCGTACCATACCGTACTGTTAGAAAAATATCGTACCGTACTTTTGTCATCCTCAGATTCGTACCGTACCGTAATTTCGTACAGTATTGTACCGTTCTACATGCCTTGCTTCAGGGGTAACTTGCCCATTTTTATTTATAAATTTCTTCAAGACAGAACATTTTCTGTCAAGCTTCCCGGTAAAGTAATCTCGGTTGTTTTCGTCCAGGAGAACGGGGTGCCGCAGGGTAGTGTTCTCAGTCTCATTTTACTTTGTATTATGATTAGTGATATTCTAACAACTTCCGTCCCCAGGAGTCTTAAATACTCATTGTACGCTGACAACTATGCGTTATGACACTCCCCGCCTAACGCATAGTTCTCGGCGGGCTGGATTCAAGACGCTCTAAGATGATTCCGTCCAGCATTGAGCCTCGCTGTAGGGATTTAAGTTTTCCGTTGCTAAGTGTATCGGTGTTGTTTTCACTAGACGTAACGTGCCTAATTTCCAATTAACTCTTCAAGGACAACCAATACCTTTTCAAAATTCAGTCAAGTTCTTGGGTCTGCATTTTGACAACACACTTAATTGGAAGGCTCATGTTAATGAACTCCTTATTCGTTGTCATAAAAAAAATCAATGTCCTCAAATATCTTTCTGGTACTTCTTAGGGAGGAGACAGAAAATCTTCATTAATGGTGTACAAGTCCCTAATTCATTCTTAATTAGACTATGGCTCACCGGTGTATGGGTCTGCGTCGGAACCAACACTGAGGAGACTGGATGTTCTGAAGAATGAATGTGTGCGAATGTTTCTTGGAGCTCTGCGCTGCACTCGTGTGGCGCGAATGGAGGTTGAGGCCAACATACCTCCACTACAGATCTGTCACGATGCCCTTCTTTTATCCTATGGGATAAAAGCCGCCCGGAAGGCTCTTCTCGGTAACACAGAAAGCAAGATCATATGGCAGCACCTCTACCTCCACACAGTGTCCGCCGTCCAGTCTCAGTACGACGACACAGGCTCTGCCAATACACGAGCTTGAGACTGGACGAAGCAGACCACATCGTGCTGCCATTCCTTCCCCCGTGGAAAATTCCCACAACCACTTTCATCACTAACTGGCTTCAGGGGAAGAAGCCTGTTGTTACCGAGGTGGAACTCCAACACCACTTCCAGGCATTTGTCGCCTCGTTGCTGGCCTCCCTCCATCCCTACCTCTTTACACAAATGGTTCCAAGACAGGTGAATGTGTGGGTGTGGTACAGTGGAACCATGCGTGCTTTGGGCTTCGAGGGGTCTCAAGCACTGTCCACGGTCTCAGTGTAGGCTGGGCTTCCTCACTCAGGGCAACAGTTTCCTAGTGGGATGGCTTTAAGATAGAAGGTACCCTAAAAAGTATCTCCTTTAGTCCATACATTCCCGTGAAAAGCCTACATGGTAAAATAAAAAAAAAAAATGGGGCCACCATGGTACAGTGGAACCATGCATGCTTTGGGGTCCAAGGGGTCTCCAAGCACACGGATTCAAATCCTGTCCACGGTCCGAGTGTAGGTTGGGCTTCCTCACTCGGGGCAATGGTTTCCTAGCGGGTGGGCTTTGAGATAGGAGGTACCCAGAAAGTATTCCCTTTAGCCCAGAAATTCCCGTGAAAAGCCCACATGGTATAATAAAAAAAAAAAGTGTATGGTTGTGTGAATGTGCCCTCAGGTTCTGACTGCCTACTCATGCATCAGTGTTTTCCACTGAAATTTTTGCTGTTGACGAAGCCATTGATTATGCCCTAAATTCACATCATTATTCAATTGTCATTTTTTCGGACTCTATGTCAGCCCTTCAGGCAATAGAGTCCGGCCGGACAGATACAAATGAAACCCAGGACAACATCATTAATAAGTTGAATTCATGTCATAAATCCTTCTCACTGATTAGGGTGCCTGGGCATTCCAGTATATGCTGGAATGAACAGGCCGTCATGCTAGCTCGGTCTGCTGCAGAGCTCGAGGGAGCATGAAACCTCCATCAGGATTTTTAGTCATGTCTCTCAGTTGTTAAATCAACAAAACTTCTGTGGCAGAGTCACTGGGACAACCTCCAACTCCACACCATCAAACCCATCCTGGGCGAGTGGGCCTCCTCCAATCGCCCCACAAGGCGAGAGGAGGTGGTCCTCGCATGCCTCAGGATGGGCTGCACCCTCCTCCCCACACATATGATCCCGCTACATCGCCAACACTTTCCCATCACAGTGTTCCACTTGCAATGTCACCCTCTCTGTCGAGCATATCCTGCTTGACTGTGTGCGTTATCGTGAGGAGAGGCGGCCCTTGGTGGCGTATTGCCAGAGTCATGGCCTCCCGTTAACACACACCATCCTCATGGGTGACGAACACCCGGATATGGTCGATAGACTGATGATTTACCTGACTGAGGTCAATTTAATCAGAGAGTTGTGATTTATGTGTATATATTACACTCTTTATTTTGCACTCTGTAAATATTTCAAGAAATATATATATATATATATATATATATATATATATATATATATATATATATATATATATATATATATATATATATATATTTTTTATGGTAAGGCCTATAACGCCTGTAGGCACACTTGAAGAGTGTATGGGAAGCGCTGTTCAGCTTCCGCCCATTAGTGGCGCAGGCAATTTTATTTATAGTGGTACTCATATTAGGGCCCATATCACCGCCCAAGCTCATCTTGAGTGTAACCACCTAGAACCTGGGTATCATGGTGATATGTAGGTAACTTTAAACCACTCGACAAATGGCAAAGTGTTTTAAGGCTGTACGTGGTGGGATTCGAACCTACGCGTGGACGTCTGCCCGATCCCACGCTCACCCACCATCCAATAAATATATATATATATATATATATATATATATATATATATATATATATATATATATATATATATATATATATATATATATATATATATATATATATATATATATATATATATATATATATATATATATATATATATATATATATATATATATATATATATATATAAGTATGAAAGCGTGTATGATTTCAGTCTTGCGTGATGTGATGTGAATGTTTTCCCTAATCATGACTGTATATGTGAACAGTAGTGATGCTATGTAGCCACCCTGTGTGCTTGTGAGTTATCCCTCCCTCTCCTATGCCCTGACAAAGGACAACAGTTTTGAGATAGGCGTAGGATCCCTGTGTGAATGAAGCATGTATGAATTTCTGACTAACAATGTTTTAAGTAAACAAAAATAAATAAACATCAATTAATTAATTAATTAACTAATAAGTAAATAACAATTAAAAGACTACATTATGGAAATAAACAACTGTGTATATTAAAAATATAGCCAAAATCAAAGATAATGAAAATAAAAAGAATAAATAAAAGATGAATATGGCCTAATACTCATGTCAGGGTGATGGCCAA
>NC_059269.1:117786-139904 GCF_017591435.1 Portunus trituberculatus | reverse complement strand
GCCCTAATCCTCACTTCCCTCACCCACTGGCAAAAAGGAGGCCAACGCCGGGGGTCCCCTGCTGCCACGAAGGCTCGCAGGCTCTGCGGGAAAGAAAACTAAGGGTCATGGGGTTGAGGCAACCTGCAACCCTACTCCCACACGGCAGAGGAGGAACGGCCCGGTCTCCGCTTGCCAGTGATCCGGTAGTTAGAAGGATATCACCACCAGCCACAGCACCAGGCAAGGGCAGCTGCCCCGCCTCCAGTGTCCGGGGAGAAACTCCAACCCCCCGCAGAACTGGAAGTCTCCCACCCTGGGCGCCAACTTCCAACAAACTGCCTGACTTATCATGCTGGGGCCTGTGCTGAACATCAGAGCCCTCAGCCTCCACACCAGGAAGCGACTCAGCACGAGTGCTCCCTCCGTAGTGCCCTGCAGAGTGAGGATAATCATCAAACAACTCATCTACACCCAACACTCCGTCCTCACTCAGCAACAACTCCCAAAGCCGAGTCCGGTGCATTAACAAGTGACTCACACGTCACCGTCAGCCTCACCAGAACTCAATGGTGAGCCCAACACTGGCTCCACCACATCAGCACTGTTACTCCCATCTGGAGTCAATCCCACCTGGCTGCTAGCAACCTCCTGGGTAGTAACAGGCTCTCTCAGCCCAGCGGGCCTGAGAGGGGTAACAAATTTACAGAGTCTTGCACCACTGGCCCAGACTCTTCAGCAACCTCATCCTCATCAGAGGTTGGGATCCATACACGACCACCAGCCAAATCATTCCCAAGCAGGAAGTCCACCCTGCGACTGGCAGTTGTCTGCCACTGCTACCTGGCCGTAGCAGTGACAAGAGGACATGACAGCGTCACCTCAGCCGTCACGAACTCCTCCACAGTGTTAAGTCCACGACACAACACTGCCTTGCTAGATGTCACCTTCTTCCCAGTGACATTTGGCACACTGACTGCTGTGCTCCCGTATCACGCAGTACAGTGATGGGATTTGGTGCCATCAATCTCAACAGTGCCTCCACACAGGAAAGGACGGCACCAGTCAAGCTCACTATCCTTAACAACAGCGGGCGAGGCAACAGGGGAGGGACAGGTGGCCAACCTGCTCTCTCCTCCAAACACAACTCAGGCACACGCCGTGCCTTCTCACTTCTAAAGCCTGAAGGAGCAGTCAACTCATCACCACAAACTTTATCTGGCCACACCAACAAGGCAACTGGTTTCTGCGAGGACTTTGGAGTTTCAGCTGTTACTAATTTTGGGCAATTGAACTTAAAATGCCCTTTCCTCGGCAGTGATAGCACGTAGGCTGGGAATCATACTTGGGCTTCTAGGGCCGTTTGCCGTCCCTCCTTGCAGAAAAATCCTTTTCAAAACCCCTTTTCTGCCAATTCCATTTTCCCTAAATTTCCAGGCCTTAAAGAATTCCCCACCCTGGGCCTCCCTTGGACCACCTTCCAGCCCAATCCCGGCTTGCTGGACAGGACGGTGGGAACCTTCCTGCCCGAACCTTCCTTCCAAGGGCCTAAAACCCCTTCCCTTCAACGGGACCCCAGTCCTTATCAG
This sequence comes from Portunus trituberculatus, assembly GCF_017591435.1. Classification (NCBI taxonomy): domain Eukaryota; kingdom Metazoa; phylum Arthropoda; class Malacostraca; order Decapoda; family Portunidae; genus Portunus; species Portunus trituberculatus. Next base: position 138,336 of record NC_059269.1, on the reverse strand, counting down.
CAATAAATGCGTCCTCACTAACCCCAAAGCCCAGAATCAACCCCTGGTAGCCCCCCTCAAACACTTGCTCCTAACCCCCACTGGGTGGGGTAAAGCCGTTCCTCTTTCCCTTGGTTGCCAAGGCTTCTTCCAAACCAATAAAAAATTAAGTTAAACCCCAAAATAACATCACACATTTATAAAACTTGGTTTTCCTTGGGAGGTTTATTTCGGACCAACCACCCCTCTTAGCCGCAAACTCCTTGGCTTTTTCTGGCAAAAATTCGCCAACCTTTGTTCTCAAATTACAGTGGGGATTTAATAAAACCTCCAACAAGGTTCCCCCCCTACAAACTCAACCCTAACCCTCTTCTTTCCAATCCCAACTTATTAATTTCCCCCTTTTGGGAATCCTCCAACTCCTTCTCCTTCCTTTACCCCCCGGTAGAATTTTTTTTGGTTTAGTTTGTCAGGGCGAGGCCTTTTTACCCCTAGAGAAACCCGCCCCGGCTTCCACCCATTTTCCTATTTAAGTTTAATGCCTTCCTCCACCCGGCCTTGGCCACAGAAACTGTTGGGATAATCCGGGAACCCCTTTATATTTACTAATATATCCCACTACCCAAGTGCTTACTAACACCTGTTAAAGGACTGACCCACCCGGCCACCACTCTCAAATTGATTGGGTACCGCACCCATCCCTGTGGGTAAAAAGCCCAGAACCCCATTCTACGGGTGCCCCAAACTAAATATACATATATATATATATATATATATATATATATATATATATATATATATATATATATATATATATATATATATATATATATATATATTTTGTTAGGGTTTTGCGTACGTCACCCGGCTGCGGTTAGCTGCTACAGCACAATAGGCTGTTATTCTGGCAAAATCGCCAGCTTAGTTACGGCCAGTAAAGTGGGGAATATAAAACACTCCACAGAGTCCCCACTACTATAACTCACAGCCGACGTAACCCTCAGGTTCTTTCAAGGTCGCCAACAGTGTATATTTTCCCCCCACTGTAAGGGAATCTCCTCAGCAACTCCTTCTCCTCCTGTACCCAACCAAGTAGAATTTATAAATGGTAGATGCTATGTGTAACAGGGCGAGGCCTTAATACCCCCTAGAGAAACCGCCCACAAGGACAATTCCACCCACTTCTCTATGAAGTATTAATGCCTCTCCACACGCCTTGTCCACAGACGGTGATGAATCACAGACTGTGATAACACGCGCAGTATATATTACTATACTATCCTACTACAACAAGTGCTTACTAACACTTGTTAGACTGACATCCCTGGCCTACTACTACTGTAATATATGATGTGTACAGCACATCCGGTGATGTACACACAAGCCCAGACACCATCTACAGGTGACACCCACTATATACTCGTCGCAGAGATGTCTGGTGGACGACAATTACGCACTACTGGCCGACATGAAGCCTCTCAGCCTTCAATGGTGTGCGTGGCTACTACCACTACAATACAGTTTACTACTGAAATTATACAAAAGATGGTGGGGGCACACAGCCACCCAACAAAACACACTGGTGAGCACAGCCACCAACAGCAACAACGGGACGAAACAATAACGCGTCCCTCCGCGTCGCCACACCCGAGTGGACGAACGCACAACAGGAAATGTAGCCCCAACCGGCTACACTTTCCTCAGAACAACAAGCCCGTTGTCCTACACAGCCACGGTCTACACAGTAGCAAGCCAACTACTCAACAGGAGGGCACAACTCCCAGACCAATGACTAGTGAGTAACAAGACGTGTCTCCACCCTGTGCCAGAAACCAAGAGCGCACGTGTCTACCTCCGCTGAAGACTGGCTGGTTACTATACACAGTATACTACTGATACTACACAACAGATGGTGGGGCACAGCCGCCCACCAAACACACTGGTGACCACGGCCACCTACAAACAAACAATCAGGACGAGACAGTAACGTGTCTCTCCGCGTCGCCACACCACGAGGGGACGAACGCAAGACAGGAAATGTAGACCCAACCGGCCACACTCCTTAGGACAACAAGCCCGTTGTCCTACACAGCCACGGTCTACCGAGTAACAAGCCAGCTACTCAACAGGAGGGCACAACTCCCAGACCAATGACTAGCGAGTAACAAGAGAAACCCACCAACACGAATCTCCCTAACACTGTGCCAGACCGACGAGAGTGCGTGTCTATCTCCGCTGAAGGCTACCTCTGTACTGAGTCCCGCTCGCAACGAGAAGCATGGGCGGGAGGCGGGCCGTTTGCTCAACAGAACAGTCCGAGGGGCCCGCGATGGGTGGCCATAGGCTTTACATATAATAATATAATAAATTAAAGGGGATTAAGACGGTGTCCATCACAATATATATATATATATATATATATATATATATATATATATATATATATATATATATATATATATATACACACACCTTGTGTAACCTTTGTATGTGTAGTATGTCATTTGCATATGAAAATTAATGAAAATTAATGAAATGTTCAATACAGTGTATAATGCAGTTCTGATGTGTGTATATTATTTTTCCTTTGGATGTACGATAATATTAGGCAAAATACGATAATTCTGGTGGTTCGGTACGACAATGTGGGCTAGAAAAGTTAACATCACTGGTGTGATTCACTGTTTGATCTGATGCAATCTCTGACGAGACAGCCAGACGTTACCCTACGGAACGAGCTCAGAGCTCATTGTTTCCGATCTTCGGATAGGCTTGAGACCAGGCACACACCACACACCACAACTCCTCGATTTACATCCCGTACCTACTCACTGCTAGGTGAACAGGGGCTACACGTGAAAGGAGACACACCCAAATATCTCCACCCGGCCGGGGAATCGAACTCCGGTCATCTGGCTTGTGAAGCCAGCGCTCTAACCACAGAACTACCGGGCCGGTATATATATATATATATATATATATATATATATATATATATATATATATATATATATATATATATATATATGTGTGTGTGTGTGTGTGTGTGTGTGTGTGTGTGTGTGAGTGAGTGTGTTTCACTGTTTGATCTGCTGCCAGCCAGACGTTACCCTACGTAACGAGCTCAGAGCTCATTATTTCCGATCTTCGGATAGGCCTGAAACCAGGCACACACCACACACCGGGACAACATCCTTTATGGATTTTTATTCTTAGTAAAGAAAAGTAATTATGCTGTCCACGAAAGTGACAAAAATTACTTTAAAGCTAAACATTAAAACTGACTATTACTACAAATTACAAATATTTAGCATCCAAACAACACTCTGAGACAGCCACTGCTTCAGCAAAGGAAAAATCAATTCCATTATTACTATTAAAGAAACCTAAAATCACTCCTACTCATTACTGATGTGATTTAAGAACATCATGAACAATTTTAGAAACGACCTCTTCCGTGTACTTGCCACTGAAAAGTTCCTCAACCCTGGTTAAACCTGCACTTGCCTAATATCTCTCCTACTGGGACAATTCTCAACATGCCACTCAGTCTGAACCTTTCCACTTACACACAGACGCTCCTCTGTTGGTAGACAGACGATCCTGGTCACGCCCCCCCCCCCGCAGATGGGAACCGCCTTGTCGTGCCCCTGTGACCTGGCGAGCTAGGCTAGAGGGGGCTTAGGCCCCTGCTCTGCCCTTTCGAGGGGGAAAGGGCTACCCATGCTAGTAAGGTCGCCAGTGAGGGGCCAGACATAAGCTGCCAGTGGACCAGCGGAGCCACCCGCTGGAGGGATCGCCCAAGAGGGGTCGTCCTGTGCTGGATGGTTGGGTGTCTAGGCTTTGGGAAGGGGGTCTCAACTCTGTCGTGTTTTGTGTTACTGTCTGCTTATGGGAAAACACAAAAAATTATCAGGTTCTCGTGAGGTGACTGACCTGGCTTGCGAGACTTCTACTTCAGATCTGAGTAAGGAGGAGTATTCCCCTCCACAAGGGTCTCCCACAGCAGTCTCCCGTTATGAAAGTTCTTCTGAGGGCCGCATTTCTGCTGAATTTGACTCCCTCTTGATGGTAAATGTTAATCCATATTTTTCTTATCACGCCTTGCACTCCCTTCTCAAGGCGTATTGCACGGTTCTTCGCATCCGACTTGTTTATGATAAGGACTTTCCATCTAACCGCTGCTATGCGACGTTTCTGTCATGTGATGAAGCTCGTTTGGCTTTTGAACATGTAGCATCTCTGCCCCTTGCCGGCTCTGGCTTTAAAACTGAACCTCTCCAATCACGTAATGTTTCAGACAGTGACATGGATTATATCCCAAATGTTTTTGACAACTATCTAGAGAATTCAGTTCCAGAAGTCAGCCAGATCCCACCTCCACGTTGGTTTTTGGCGTACTACAGAAATGGGTGTGGGAATTTCATCCATGCCTCCCCGCACCTGGCCAAAGAGATCGGCATGATTCCTGAGGGATGGATGGATGGATTTTGAATTAATGGCGCCGCAACAAAGACGGTCATATGGCGCCGCTACAATAAACTAATTTCAACAAACGTGTGTATATATATATATATATATATATATATATATATATATATATATATATATATATATATATATATATAAACTAATTAAAGTCATTAAAAACAATACAATTAAGAATGTAAAACTAAAACACTATAAACCTAAATAAAACATTAAAATACATAGAGTAAAATAAAATAAAATTTACAGCTTTGGGAGAAGGCCAGCCTTTCCCAAAAATCTAAAAACGTCATGGCCTTGGGCCAGGCACTCTGGTCCAAGGACCTTTGAGATATAATAGACACCGCGACAGCGGTAGAGGTATCGGTGTCTTAAGTCGGTCAAACTCGGGAACTCCACTAGTAGGTGCTGCACCGTAAGCGTCACCAGGCAGTTATCACAGTAAGGTTGAGGGTCCCTGGTCAGGAGGTACCTTTGTGTAAGGTACGTGTGACCTATACGCAGTCGCGCCAATAAAGTCTGTAAACGTCGATCCCGGAAATGCGTGTATGTTCAGTGAGGGACAGAGGAAGTAGTGATCTCTCCCATTTTCGAGGTTGCGACCCCCGTTAGCCATCTCCTCTGCCAAATTGCTGGAACTGCCTCATGAATTAGAGGAAATACATCTCGAAAAGGAACAGGAGCAGGAGATGGAGCGCGACTTGCTGCCTCTTTAGCGAGGCGATCACCTACATGACCAGGGACCCAACAGAACCCAACACGATATCCTCGTTGGGTAAGAAGATATAGCCACTCCAGGGCTGATAAAACCAAAGGGTTAAAGGATATAGTGCAAGAGAGAGAAGTAAGAGCACTGCGACAGGCACTAAAAATTGTAAAAGACGAAACCGGGAGAGTAAAAATTATTTGTAAAGCTAGGACTATGGCAGACAGCTCCGCAGTAAAGACGGATGCCACTGAAGGAAGGCTGTCACACCGATAAAAAGAGGGGAAAACCACACTAAATCCAACGCCTGCGTCGGATTTGGAATCATCAGTAAAAACAGGAATATCATTAGAATGGATAAAAAAGTGTTCTAAAAACCGTGTGTGGGACAGAGCTGGCAGAAAATCCTTCTTAACATCCATGGCAGGAGAGCATAATGAGATAACAGGAACCTGCCAATAACCAGACTACACAGGAGTGGGGTCGATAGATAAATCCGCCATGAGATTTGCAAATCGATGGCAAAAAGGTTTAAGGAGACCAGGTCGAGTGACATACACCTGCGAACGAGAGTCCCGCAATATTGACAGACAAGGGACAGAATCAGGAAGACAGTGGGTGCGAAACCAACACCGGAGCATCGAAGACTGGCGCCGAAAGTCGAGCGGCCAGAATCCAGCATCCACTAATAGACTAGGTATTGGAGATGTCCGAAATGCACCCGTAGCCAAGCGGATCCCAGCATGATGCACGGAGTTAAACACGCGTAGCCGTGCATCCGTTGCGGATGATTAGATCTCACAGCCGTATTCCAGCTTTGGAAGTATAAGTGTACGATACAGAAGCAGCAAAGTATCCCTGTCCGCACCCCAAGAGGTGTGACTTAAAACCAGAAGAAGGGATAGTGCCGTTCTGCAAGACGCTTTAAGAGAACGGAAATGGGGAACCCAAGTAAGACGGTTGTCAAACAATAGGCCAAGATATTGAATGGCCTCCACACATGAGATGCGTCTATTGGCTAAATATAAATCGGGATCTGGATGAACGCCACGATTACGACAAAAATGCATAGACACGGTCTTTGAGGTGGAGAAACGAAAACTATTTATGTTGACCCAACTGGACACCCGATTGATTGCCAGTTGGAGCTTTCGCTCAATCAGTGACATCCTAGCAGCAGCAAAAGAGATGCACAAGTCATCCACATATAAGGAGCTTTGAACGCCATCTGGAAGAGTATCAATAACACCATTAATGGCGACTGCGAATAATGTAACATTAAGAATACTTCCCTGTGGGATGCCATCATTTAGAGCAGTAGCATCGGAGAGAACGCTCCCAACTCGAATCCGTAAAAGACGTCTGGATAAAAACTGCTGAATAAAAATAGGAAGGTGGCCACGAAGGCCCAAATTAAACAAGGAACGTAAAATGCCATGACACCAAGCCGTGTCGTAGGCCTTCTCCAGGTCAAAAAACACTGTTACTTGATGGTGGTGATTAGCGAAGGCCTCACAAATAGAAGACTCAAGGGATAAAAGAGCATCAGTAGTAGACCTCATCTTTCGGAAGCCGTACTGCACCGATGACAAGTACTTCCCCCTCTCCAAGTACCACATGAGTCTTACATTTACCATCTTTTCTAACACTTTACAAATGCAGGATGTCAAAGATATATGACGGTAGTTCGTAGCCTGAAGATTATCTTTCCCAGGCTTCGGAAATGGGAGAACCACTGCTACAGCCCAAGAAGATGGAAAGTCACCGGTATGCCAAATCATATTATAAAGATTTAATAAAAAGTTGAAAGCACGGTCAGACATGTGACGCAAAAAGGCATAAGAAATGTCGTCTGGACCAGGAGAAGAGTCATGACACTGGGACAAAGCAGTCCGCAACTCGGAGGCAGAGAAGGGGACATTATAAGACTCCCCTTCAGTGGAAGAAAAATTTATGCCGAGAGATTCCATTCTCTGGCGGTGACGTGCGCCTGGGGCTGCAGGATCCTTCGGGAAATACTGGCAAAATGCTCGGCGAAGAGGTCGGCGACAGTCTTAGGGTCTGTCACCGTTCGCCCAGCAGACAACAAAACTGGTGGGAGAGGAGCAGAATACTTCCCAGCAATTCGGCGAACTTTGTTAAAGACATCCATAAGAGGGGTGGAGGCATTAATGGAAGATATATAAGCTTTCCAAGAGGCTCTTTGTACCTTTTTCAAAACGATTCCTGAGGGAAATCTCGAGAAGTACGGTAAGGGGGTCCTCGTGCGAGCTAAAGATATTACGTAGGCAAGGATGTTGCAACATCTCCCATGCCCTACTGACAGCTTGTTTGAAACCGTAAAGGCCCATCCCACCTATAATTGTAGTAAAGGTTGTGTGTACAGTCAGGATCTTTATGAATTTCCTGAGGAGGAAATACTGGCTATGCGTGCTAGCTCAGTCCAAAAGGTGACTAAGATGAAGAACTCTTCCAGCATGGTCCTTCTCACCCTCTTTGGTTCCACCCTCCCAGACTGTGTTCATATCGGTCCCATCAATCTTCGGGTGAGGTGTTTTATTTCCCGCCTTCTTCAAAAGGATCGCCCGTCCACTGCACCCTAATAGTTATCTTCAATCTTCTACATTGGAACTGTAGAGGCCTTTGCGCCTCGTGGGGGGAACTCCGAGCTGTACTGTCGGAGTTCTCTCCAGCCTGTGTCGCTCTATAAGAGACTATGCTTGGTGAGAGTTCTTATTCTAGTCCCCCTGGCTATCGTGCCTTTTATAGCACTCCTTTCCCTGAACAGAGCCACCATGGTGCCACAGCTATCCTAGTCCGTCAGGATATACCTGTTGTCCCATTGCAACTTAACTCTTCCCTATCAAAGTTCTTCTGGGACGATCCTACACTATTTGCAGTCTATATCTCCCTCCTCGGGTTCCTGTCTCAAGAGGTGATCTTGATGGCCTAGTGTGTGAGCTGACTCCGCCTTTCCTCTTGTTGGGAGATTTTAACGGCCATCACCCTTGTTGGGATGAATCACTTCTTTCATTGAGGATGAGGGATTGGAAGTTTTAAATTCTGGAGATGTTATACATTTTCACAGTCCAACTGGGACTTTTACAGCTCTCGATCTTTCTCGTGCACATCTAATGCTTTCCTTGATTTTAATTGGCGGGTCCTACCGGATTTATATGGCAGTGACCACTTTCCAATTTTGATGGAATCTGAGGAATCTAAGCCACAATCCCGCCCCCCACGTTGGGTTTTAGATAAGGCAGATTGGCCATGATTCACCGAACTTAGCCCTTTTATCCGTCCGTTGGCTGACTTTGATACTTGTTCTGAGACCGTTGATTATTTCATTGATTTTTTACGTTCCACTGCACTTCAGACAATCCCTAGGACGTCCGGTCACTGTACTAAGCGTCTCGTTCCTTGGTGGAATGCAGCATGCACCAACGCTGTGAGAGAGAAACGGGCGGCTTTCTCTCATCTTCGGCGACATCGTCGGGACTCGCAGTGTTTGGTATGCTTTTCGAAGCAGCCGTGCTTGGGCTCGCCGCGTTTTGAGGGAGGCACAAAGAGTCTCTTGGAAAGCCTATGTCTCTTCCATTAATGTTCGCACCCCTCTTACGGATGTGTTCACCAAAGTCTGCCGAGTTACTGGGAAGAATTCTGCACCTTCCCCACCAGTCTTGTTGTCTGCTGGACAAAAGGTGGCAGATCCCAAGACTGTCGCCGACCTCTTTGCAGAACACTTTGACAGTGTTTCTAGGAAGGATCCGGCAGCGCCAGGTGCACGCTAGGCTAACTTTTCTTCAACTGGAGGGGAGTCTTTATAATGTCCCCTTCTCTGTCTCCGAGTTGCGGACCACTTTTTCCCAGTGTCATAACTTTTCTCCTGGTCCAGATGATATTCCTTACGCCTTCTTGCGTCACATGTCTGACCGTGCTTTTATCTTTTTATTAAATCTTTATAATATGATTTGGCATACCGGTGATTTTCCATCTTCTTGGGCTGTGCCAGTGGTTCTCCCATTTCCTAAGCCTGGGAAAGATAATCTTCAGGCTACGAACTACCGTCTTATATCTTTGACATCCTACATTTTGTAAAGTGTTGAAAAGATGGTTAATGTAAGACTCATGTGGTACTTGGAGAGGGGGGAAGTACTTGTCATCGGTACAGTATTGTTTCCGATGCTCTTTTATCCCTCGAGTCCTCTATTTGTGATGCCTTCGCTAGTCACCACCACCAGGTAACCGTATTTTTTGACCTGGAGTAGGCCTACAACACAGCTTGGTGCCATGGTATTTTACGTTCCTTGTTTGATTTTGGCCTCCGTGGCCACCATCCTATTTTTATTCAGCAGTTTTTATCTAGACGTCTTTTAGAGATTCGAGTGGGGAGTGTTCTCTCCGAGGCTAGTGCTCTAAATGATGGTGTCCCACAGGGAAGTATTCTTACTGTTACACTATTCGCAGTCGCCATAAATGGTGCTATAGATATTCTCCCAGATGGCGTTCACAGCTCCTTATATGTTGATGATTTATGTATTTCTTTAGCTGCTGATAGGATGTCACTGATTGAGCGCAAGCTCCAACTGGCAATCAATAGGGTGTCCAGTTACACGTTTTCGTTTCTCCACTTCGAAGACCGTAGCCATGCAGATCCTCATTTATACCTCGCCAATAAATGCCTCTCATGTGTGAAGGTGACTCGATATCTTGGCCATGTGTTTGACAACCGTCTCACCTGGCTTCCCATTTCCGTTATCTTAAGGTATCTTGTAGGAAGGCATTATCCCTTCTTCGAGTTTTAAGTCACACCTCTTGGGGCCTGAACAGGGACACTATTGCTTCTTCATCGTTCACTTATATTTCCTTAGCTGGAATACGGTTGTGAGATCTACTCATCTGCAACGGATGCACGGCTACGCGTGCTTGACTCCGTGCATCATGCTGGGGTCCGCTTGGCTACGGGTGTATTTCGGACATCTTCAATTCCTAGCTTACTAGTGGATGCTGGTTTCTGGCTGCTCGAACTCCAGCGCCAGTCTTCGATGCTCCGGTGTTGGTTTTGCACCCATCGTCTTCCTGATTCTGTCCCTTGTGTGTCAATATTGGGGGACTCGCGTTCTCAGGCGTATGTCACTCGACCTAGTCTCCCTTTGGCCTTCGAGCTGCCAATCTCCTGACGGACTTATCTATCGCCCCCACTCCTGTCTACTCTTTCTGACTCTCACTAGTTAGTTATTGGCAGCTTCCCGCTGTCTCATTATGCGTTTCTGCCATGGATGACAAGAAGGATTTCCTGCCAGTTATGTCCCACACACGGTTTTTAGAACACACTTCTACTCATTCTTATGACATCCCTGTTTTAACTGATGGTTCCAAGTCTGATGCAGGTGTTGGGTTTAGTGTGGTTTTTCCCTCTTTCTACCGGTCTGGTAGCATTCCTTCAGTGGCATCTGTTTTTACTGCAGAGCTGTGTGCCTTAGTTCTTGCTTTACAGATAATTTTCACTCTCCCGGTTTCTTCTTTTACAATTTTTAGTGACTCGCAGTGCTCTTACTGCTCTCTCCTCTATTATTTCCCTTCACCCATTGGTTTTATCAGCTTTGTAGTGGCTATATCTGCTCACGAAAAGAGTATATCGTGTCGCGCTCCATCCCCTGCCCCTGTCCCGTTTAAAGATGTATTCCAGTACATTCGTCTGGCTATTGTTGCAAGATGACAAAGGAGGTGGCAAACGGGATTGCCACCGCGAAAATGAGAGATATCACCACTTCCATTCTCTCTGACTGGACATACACCCATATTCGCGACCGCCGTAAATAGATTGTATTAGCGTGGCTGAGAATCGGTCACACGTATCTTACACAAAGATATTTGTTGACCAGGGACCCTCAACCCTACTGTGATGACTGCCTGGTGGCGCTCACCGTGCGTCACCTCCTGGTCGAGTGCCCTAGTTTTATTGATTTACAACACCGCTACCTCTACCGGTGTCGCGGTAGAGATAGCTGTGTCTGTTATCTCACTCCTTGGACCAGCATGCCTGTCCCCTGGCCATGATGTTTTTAGGTACTTGGGGGAAGCTGGCTTTCTCCCCAAACTGTGAATTATATTTTATTATGTGTATTTTAATGTTTTATTTACTTTAATTGTATTTTTAGATAGTTTTGATTTAAGTTTTTAATTGTTTTTTTAGGGATCACCTGAAGATCCGCCACCCCAGCCGCACTCGGGGTAGCGGATCTTCAGGTGAGATAATCTGGGGTGGCGGATCTTCAGGTGAGAATCTGGGGTGGCGGATCTTCAGGTGATCCAATGATGCTAATAATAATAATAATAATAATAATAATAATAATAATATTATTATTATTATTATTATTATTACAATTATCATTATTGTTATTACTACTACTACTACTACTACTACTACTACTACTACTACTACTACTATTAACATTATTATTACTATTATTGTTAGCATCATTATTATTATTTTTATTATTATCATTATTGTTATTATCATGATTACTATCATTACTATTATTGTTTTTATTATTATTATTGTTATTATTATTATTATTATTATTATTATTATTATTATTATTATTATTATTATTATTATTATTGTTATTATTATTACAATTATCATTATTGTTATGACTATTACTACTGCTGGTACTACTACTACTACTACTACTACTACTACTACTACTACTACTACTACTACTACTACTATTAATATTATTATTACTATTATTGATATTATTATTATAATAATAATAACTATTATTATTATTATTATTATTAATATTATTATTATTATTGTTATTATTATTATTTTAATGAAGTAAACTTTTTTCTGCATTTTTTATATCCACTAAGTTTTTTAATGAGTTCATGTTTCAATAAATGACTTTAATTTCCTGATTTATAAAAATTTTTTTACTCTTTGTTACACCTGAATGTGTATGAAAAAAAAGGCTGATCTTAAAAGTGAGAGAGTCTGGGGTGGTGGATCTTCAGGTGAGACAATCTGGGGTGGCGGATCTTCAGGTGATCCCTGTGGGGTGGCGGATCTTCAGGTGATCCGGGTCGCGATTAGCGATGTATTGCGGCGCCAGATGACCGTAGATGTTGCGGCGCCTTACCCAAAATCCATCTATCCATCCATCTCTGCCTCACCCCCACGTGTGGTTGTCATAACGGCACCGCCAATGGCTGACTCTGTAGTGATGTACATCGCTACCAGAGCTGCTACCATCACCATGCCACAACCTAACCGCCGTAATATGATACACAATTTATCCCTTGGTAATCCTTACTGAGATCCACGAATGTAACAAACAATTTTGTCTTTTTCTTTCCGGCGAGCCATGTCCGTGAGAAGGCGGAACGTGGCGATATGTCCGGTGCAGCCACGCCGGCTCTGTGCTCCAACCTGCTCGCGAAACGAGATGAACCAATGACCCAGTCTGTGGCACAGAATCATATGTAATTTAGTAATAGAATTAATGACATTTATGCCTCTATAATTGTTTGGGTCTGATCTGTTACCTCTTTAAATACAGGATGTATTTTGGCTCTTACTCATTTTCTTTTGTTTTTACGTAGGGAGGAGGGCCAGCCAAGGGCAAAAAAAAAAAAAAAAAAAAAATTAAAAAGGCTCACTTGAGTGCTGGCTCTCTAAAAAGTGCAAAAAGTGCCAAAACCGTCAGCCAGAATTAGGGGAGCAAATGCCTCGATATCTTCCTCTTAAAAGAGGACAAGTTGTAGGAATTCGGAAATACAGATGCAGGGAGGGAGTTCCAGAGTTTACCAGTGAAAGGGATGAATGATTGAGAGTACTGGTTAACTCTTGCATTAGGGAGTTGGACAGAATAGGGATGAGAGGATGAAGAAAGCCTTTTGCAGCGAGGCCGCAGGAGAAGGGGAGGCATGCAGTTAGCAAGATCAGTAGAACAGTTACCATGAAAATAGCGATAAAAGATAAAAAGAGATGCAATATTTCGGCGGTAAGAAAGAGACTGAAGACAGTTAGTGAGAGGAGCGAAGTTGATGAGACAAAGAGCTTTCGATTCCACCCTACCAAGCAAAGCTGTGTGACTGGAACCCCCCCAAACATGCGAAGAGTACTCCATACAGGGACAGATAAGGCCCCTATACAGAGTAAGCAGTTGGAGGGGCGAGAAAAACTGTCAGAGACGTCTCAGAAGACCTAACTTCATAGAAGCTGTTTTAGCGAGAGATGAGATGTGAAGTTTCCAGTTAAGATTATGAGCAAAGGACAGACCGAGGATATTCAGTGTGGAAGAGGGAGACAGTTGAGTGTCATTGAAGAAGAGGAGATAGTTGTCTGGAAGGTTGTGTTGAGTTGATAGATGGAGGAATTGAGTTTTTGAGGCATTGAACACTACTAAATTTTCTCTGCCCCAATCGGAAATCTTAGAAAGATCGGAAGTCAGGCGTTCCGTGGCGTCCCCGCGTGATCTGTTGAATTCCTGAAGGGTTGGACGTCTCTGAAAGAACTTGGAAAGATGTAGGGTGGTATCATCAGCGTAGGAGTGGACAAACTCCAGACATAAACACCATATTGAACATAGTTGTTATACTAGGCAGCCACACACACACACACACACACACACACACACACACACACACACACACACACACACACACCAATGAAGGGAAAGGCACCCACTCCCTATTCCACCCCGCCCCAACACACACATGATAAAAACGGAGAAGGCGCTATCTCTCTCTCTCTCTCTCTCTCTCTCTCTCTCTCTCTCTCTCTCTCTCTCTCTCTCTCTCTGTCTAACACATACACACACACACACACACACACACACACACACAATGAAGGAAAGGCACCCACTCCCTATTCCACCCCCGCCCCCAACACACACATGATAAAAACGGAGAAGGCGCTATCTCTCTCTCTCTCTCTCTCTCTCTCTCGCTGTCTCTCTAACATACACACACACACACACACACACACACACACACACACACACACACACACACACACACACACACACACACACACACACACACACACACACTGGAATAAGTTGCCACTGCCAGTAGTTAATACTCTAGTTGTCACGGAATACTCTGAACACTGCGCCAGCCACCACTACAATAACATGTTACTCTATCATATTGTATTACATATATGTACAATATATGTATGCCTGTCCCTGCAATGCATTCACCATCTGGGCTTCCCTTCTCTCTCTCCGGCAGGGCGGCGCGTCCCCCGACCAGCTGTACGAGGAGCTGCTATCAACAGTCAGTCGCGGGGACCACGTGCAGGAGGTGTCCCACCTCTTGTGCAAGGGGGTCCCTTTAGAGTCTTGGGGTGGCCAGTCAGTCCTCAAATTGGCTGTCACCAACGACCGTGCACGCACCGTCAACCTGCTGTTGGCGAGCGGCGCCTCGCTCTCTGCCAGCCTGCTGCAGAAGGCCTGGCAGAGCCCAAACGTGACACCCCAGGTGCTGGCCAACCTCACCACCGTAAGTTGTAGTGCCCTGCCTTACCTGTGTTCAACACTGCCATACATTGTAGCGGTGCCGTGTGTCAGCGGCGACCCCTTTGCAGCGTGGAGAGCGTTGGAAAAGCTTGGATGAGTTGTGGGTGTATTAGCTGTGAGGGATGAGCGTTGCGTTGGAGCAGCCTCAGCTTGAGGTGTTCGTGTTAGTGGTGCGTGTAGTACGTAACAGGCCTGCATCATCATCTGTCATCATCTGTCAGCCAGCCTGCTACTCTCCCCGCACTCACACTAACCATTGCGGCTAAAAACCTTACTAACACATGCACGAAAGAACGCAGGTACACACGCTTTCTATTTCTAATCCATCCACACACACACTCTCTCTCTCTCTCTCTCTCTCTCTCTCTCTCTCTCTCTCTCTCTCTTTCTTTCCTGCCATTCTTGCGGCCCTCCCTGTGAGTAATGGTGTGCAGTGAGCAAGGCGGCAGCTTCACAGTATACAGTATATACCTGATGGTGTCACTGTGGTCACTGGTGTCTCAATGGTCTCCACATTTGTTTGCCTCCCTCCCATGAGAATCATTTCTATTAGAGCATATCAATAACAGTGTGACCATTGGCTATGTGTGTGTGTATGACCAGCTCAGAGAGAAGAGGATGATGGACAGCGCCAAGGATAAAACATCTGGCTCACCTCCATGGCAGCTTGGCACTCAAGCTTCATAACATTGTTATATAGTTATTCAAGAAAAGATGCTGTGTTACAGTATTCAAGCCAGGAATTGTACTCCAGGTTAGGGGATCCACACTCACCCCCCTCCTCGACAAACTCACACACACGATAGGGAAGCGGTGGCATAGTGGTTAAGATTGTGAACATGGGATCAGGCACACACACATCCAAGCGTAGATTCGAATCCCACCACTTATCGCCTTGATACTGTCGAATGGTTTAAATTAATCTGCATATCACAATGCTACCAAGGTTCTAGGTGATTACACCAAAGATACCCTAATATGGGTACCACTATAAATAAAACTGCCTGCACCACTGTAGTTACCTACAGATGCAATAGGCCAGGATGGAAAACACACACACACACACACACACACACACACACACACACACACACACACACACACACACACACACACATATATAGAAAACAAAACTCAGAGAAACAGAAGGTTGCAAAGATATATATATATATATATATATATATATATATATATATATATATATATATATATATATATATATATATATATATATATATATATATATATATATATATATATATATATATATATATATATATATATATATATATATATATATATATATATATATATATATATATATATATATATATATATATATATATATATATATATATATATATATATATATATATATATATATATATATATATATATATATATATATATATATATATATATATATATATATATATATATATATATATATATATATATATATATATATACATAGAGAGAGAGAGAGAGAGAGAGAGAGAGAGAGAGAGAGAGAGAGAGAGAGAGAGAGAGAGAGAGAGAGAGAGAGAGAGAGAGAGAGGAAAGGAAGAGACACAACGAACTGGTGGCAGAAGCAAGAAAAAAAAAATAATGAAAGGTCAGAGGAGGAGAAGAAGGCATTTTTTTGGAGAATTGTAGGAGACAGGATAAGGAAATGGTATATAAAAGAGAAGGAAGAGAAAACTGGAGCAAGTTTAACTAAAAATGATAAGAACAAGAGATTAAAAATGATGTATACAAACATAGATGGATTTTATCTAGTAAATTAGAATTAAGAGATTACATAAAGAAAGAAGAACCAGATATTGTATGCCTGGTGGAAACAAAGTTAAATGAGGCAATAAAAATAGACATAGATAAAAGGTATAATATATGGAGGAGAGACAGAGTGGGTAAAGGAGGAGGAGTCATGATGATGTTAAGGAAGGAGATAGTGGTAAATCAAGTGGAGTTTGGGGAAGGAAAATCAGAAATACTGTATGTTAAGATACATATTAATAAAAAGGAGTTAACAATCATTGGAACATATGTGCCACCAAAACAAACTCATGGACTAACCAAGAATATAAAGACATGATAAATGACACAATAAGGAGTCTTACAAGAATCATTAAGGAAAGGAGAAAAGTGATATTGGTAGGAGATTTCAACTGTAAGGAGGTGGACTGGAAAATTATGAAAGTGGTATGGGGGAAGATGCCTGGGGAGATAGATTCCTGAACCTAATGATAGATAATTTGATGGTCCAAAGAGTAAAGGAAAACACAAGATTCAGAGGAAACGATGAGCCGGCAAGATTGGACCTAGTTTTTACAAGGGATATACAAATTAACGATGATATAAGATACAAGTGCCCATTGGGAAAGAGTGACCATATAATATTAGAAATGGATATAGAAGAAGGAAAGGAAGATAGAGATGAATCATACAAAGGAGACCGATTAAATTACAGAAAGGCTGATATTGAGAATCTCAAGAGCTATTTTAAAAACGTAAACTGGGAGGAGATGGAAAACTCATTAACGGTTCAAGAGAAATATAACTTATTTTTGGAAATATACAAAACTGGGGTCAGGGAATATGTCCTGAAATATAGACCTAAAGAAGAAGGAAAGAAAGATTGGTTTAATGCAAGATGTGCTAGGGCAAAGGAGAAACGAGATGGAGCATGGAAAAGGTGGAGAAGAAACAGAAATCCAGAAAATAAGGAAAACTTCAAAACAGCAAGAAATGAATATGCTAAGGTGAGAAAGGAAGAAAAAAAGAACTATGAAAAGGACATTGTCGAAAAATGTAAGGAACAACCAAAATTGTTCTACAGATTCATAAATGGAAAAATAAGACAAAAAGAAACAATAGAAAGGTTAAAAGGAGAGAACGGAATGGTGGAAGACCCAAAAAGTATGGCAGAACTGTTAAATAGTAAATTTCATGAGGTCTTTACTAAGGAATCCAAATTTGAAAGACCACAGGGTAATAGAGAGACTGTCCATATGAAAGAGATTAAAGTAACCAAGCTTGAAATAAAAAAAGTTGATGACGGAATTAGATGAGGAAAAGGCAATGGGACCGGATGAAGTCTCAGGCAGAATACTGAAAGAATGTAGAGAAGAACTAGCAAGTCCTATATTCAACATCATAAAATGCTCAATAGAAAATGGAACAGTGCCTGTGGAGAGGAAAAGAGCTGAGGTGGTTCCCATATATATAGAGCGGAAGGAAGGAAGAACCTTTAAATTACAGACCGGTATCACTAACTATCAGAATTGTTAGAAAAAAGCCACTAAAGAAACTTCAGAACATTTATTTTCTTCTTAACTCAATAGATATACAAGTTTATCTTGAAGAAAATAAATGTACTTGAAGAAAATTTAAGTGTCGAAGGTTTAGTGGCGGCGGGGGTGGGCAGGGTTGCCAACCGAACTAGCAGTTTCGGCCTGGATTCTTTGGATGAACGGACTGTAGTGTAATATGCAAGATGTGTGAAAAAGTAATAAAGAAACAATGGATTGAGTTTCTTGAAGACAACAAAATTATTATCAAATAGCCAATTTGGTTTTAGAAAAGGTCGGTCATGTGTAACAAATTTATTGAGTTTCTACTCTAGAATAGTTGATAAAGTACAAGAGAGAGAGGGATGGATTGACTGTATTTATTTAGATTTAAAAAAAGCGTTTGATAAAGTGCCACATGAAAGATTACTATGGAAGTTAGAGGAGAAGGGTGGCTTAAAAGGAAGCACATTGAGATGGATGAAAAATTACTTGAGGGGGAGAGAAATAAGGACGATAGTTAAAGATATGAAGTCCAAGTGGAGAACAGTAGACAGCGGAGTGCCACAGGGGTCAGTATTGGCGCCAATACTTTTTCTCGTATATATAAATGACATGCCAGAGGGAGTGAACAGCTACATAAATCTGTTTGCGGACGATGCGAAACTGTGCAGAGTCATTAAACAAAAGAGGATTGTGAAATACTACAGGAAGACTTAAACAAGATCTGGAAATGGAGCAAAAAATGGGAGATGGAATTCAATGTGGACAAAAGCCATGTCATGGAAATGGGAAAAAGTGAAAGACGACCAGTGGGAATCTATAAGATGGGAGATGGAGTAGAACTAGAAAAAGTAAAAAAGGAAAAGGACTTGGGAGTGACAATGGAAGAAAATAATCAACCGGTAAGCCATATTGATAGAATTTTCAGAGAGACGTATAATTTGCTAAGGAATATTGGAGTAGCATTTCACTATATGGACAAAGAAATGATGAAGAAATTGATAAGTACTAAAATAAGACCTAGATTGGAATATGCAGGAGTTGTGTGGACTCCCCTTAAAAAGAAACACATAAGAAAATTAGAGACTACAAAAATGGCTACAAGAATGGTTCCAGAATTTAAAGGGATGGCATATGAGGAGAGACTAAAGGCAATGGATCTACCAACCTTGGAGCAGAGAAGAGAGAGGGATCTGATACAAGTTTATAAATTGATTAACGGAATGGATGAAGTGGATAATGAGAAACTGATCCTGAGAGAAGAATATGACTTTAGAAGCACAAGATCGCATAGTAAGAAACTGAGGAAGGGAAGATGTCTGAGAGATGTTAAAAAATTTAGTTTCCCGCAACGATGTGTTGAGACTTGGAACAGTTTGAGTGAGGAAGTGGTATCTGCAAAGAGTGTACATAGATTTAAAGAAAGTGTAGATATGGAGACGGGGCCACACGACCATAAAGCCCAGGCCCTGTAAAACTACAACTAGGTAAATACAACTAGGTAAATACACACACACACACACACACACACACACACATATTGACACAGACACACACACACGCACACACACACACACACACGCTCGCGCACATACACACACACACACACACACACACACGCACACACACACACACGTGCATGCACGCACACACACACAAACACACACACACACACACACACACACACACACACACACACACACACACACACACACAAACGCGCACCATGCACGCAAACCCTCACACACACACACACACACACACACGAGGAGAAGGTAGCAGTCACCTACCGAAACGATAAATTACTCTCAGTGAGATCTAATAGCAAGAGTTCAGGGGGTGCTGTGAACTTTCCATTAAAGCTAGATGTGATGTTGAACGTTCCCCTTTGTATCTCACAACTCAAAGGGACAGTGACAGCCTGTCGTCTAAAGAAAAGTCTTCTCTTTCACACAAAACTACATGCACGTAACACACACACACACACACACACACACACACACACACACACACACTCACACGGCCCGGTAGCTCAGTGGTTAGAGCGCTGGCTTCACAAGCCAGACGACCGGGGTTCGATTCCCCGGCCGGGTGGAGATATTTGGGTGTGTCTCCTTTCACGTGTAGCCCTGTTCACCTAGCAGTGAGTAGGTACGGGATGTAAATCGAGGAGCTGTGACCTTGTTTTCCCGGTGTGTGGTGTGTGCCTGGTCTCAGACCTATCCCAAGATCGGAAATAATGAGCTCTGAGCTCGTTCCGTAGGGTAACGTCTGGCTGTCTCGTCAGAGACTGCAGCAGATCAAACAGTGAAAAACAAACAGTGAACACACACACACACACACACACACACACACACATGGGAGTGATCGGAGGTGTGAGAACCTCCACACTCCAAACGACAGAGCGGGAACCACACAAAGGCCAGCCATAGCAGCCGCCAACGCATCCCACCACACACTCGTAGCTACCAGGCCTGGCCCCCAGTGACTACACACCCACATGCTCCCAGGAAGAGTAGAAAAAATGGATAGACCGGTAAGAAATAAATTA
>NC_059269.1:100179-117286 GCF_017591435.1 Portunus trituberculatus | reverse complement strand
AATGATTTGGCTGGTGGTCGTGTATGGATCCCAACCTCTGATGAGGATGAGGTTGCTGAAGAGTCTGGGCCAGTGGTGCAAGACTCTGTAAATGTTGTTACCCGCTCTCAGGCCCGCCTGGGCTGAGAGAGAGCCTGTTACTACCCAGGAGGTTGCTAGCAGCCAGGTGGGATTGACTCCAGATGGGAGTAGCAGTGCTGATGTGGTGGAGCCAGTGTTGGGCTCACCATTGAGTTCTGGTGTAGAGGCTGACGGTGACGGCGTGGAGTCACTTGTTAATGCACCGGACTCGGCTTTGGGAGTTGTTGCTGAGAGTGAGGACGGAGTGTTGGGTGTAGCTGAGTTGTTTGATGGTTATCCTCACTCTGCAGAGCACTCCGGAGGGAGCACTCGTGCTGAGTTGCTTCCTGGTGTGGAGGCTGAGGGCTCTGATGTTCAGCACAGGCCCCAGCATGATAAGTCAGGCAGTTTGTTGGAAGTTGGCGCCCAGGGTGGGAGACTTCCAGTTCTGCGGGGAGTTGGAAGTTTCTCCCCCTGTGGAGCATCGTGGAGGCAGGGAGCGAGCTGTTCCCTTGCCTGGTGACTGCCTGGCTGGTGGTGATGATCCTTCTGAGGACTCACCGGATCACATGGCAGGAGCGGAGCAGCCTGGGCCAGCTCTCCGTCCTCGATGCCGTGTGGGACGTAGGGTTGCAGCGTTGCCTCAACCCCATGACCCTATAGTCCCCCTTTCTCTTACCCAGCTAGAGCCTGCAGAGCTCATTCGTAGGCAGCAGGAGGACCCGGCGTTGGCCTCCTTCTTTGCTCGAGTGGGTGAGGGAAGTGAGGAGTTGGAGGGCAGGGAGGAGTTTGTCTTGCATCAAGGGGTGTTGTGTCGTAGATGGCAGGAGAGTGACGGTGGTGAACTACTGCAAGTAGTTGTGCCGCATAAGCTGCGTGAGGCACTTGTGCTGTTGGCACATGAGGGGCCCATGGCTGGACACCTGGGCATCCGAAAGACCGTCGCTCGCCTGCGTCGCAATTTTTTGGTGGCCCAGCATGTCTGGAGAAGTAGCCACGATTCTTAAGTGCTGCCACACTTGTCAAGTGGTGGGCAAGCCTAATCAGACACCCCCTGTGGCGCCACTCCACCCCATCCCTGCTGTTGATCCTCCCTTCACGAGGGTTTTGATTGATATAGTAGGTCCTCTGCCTACTACCAGGGCTGGTCACAAGTATTTGTTGACCATAATGGATGTTACCACGCGGTACCCTGAAGCAATTCCCTGAGAAGCACTCACTCTAAGGTGGTGCTGAAGGCTTTGTTAACCTTCTTTACACACTTTGGATTGCCAGCAGAGCTGCAGTCCGATCAGGGGACCAACTTTACTTCAAAGTTGTTTAAGGATACGATGACTGCGTGGGGGATCAAGCATATTGTGTCCAGTGCTTATCATCCACAGTCTCAGGGAGCCCTGGAGACATCATCAAACTCTCAAGACCATGCTCAAGAGTTTCTGCATGGAGAGAGATAAGGATTGGGACGAGGGTGTCCCTTTGTCTTATTTGCGGTGAGAGAAGCGCCCACTGAGTCCTTGGGTTTCTCACCCAATCAGCTAGTGTTTGGACACCGAGTGCGTGGACCGCTCGACGTTGTTCGGGAGGCTTGGTGTCAGCCGTCGCCTGAGCGCCCTGTCTCACTGCTTAAGAGCCTCATGAGCAGTCGAGAGATTAGCCAAGGCATTAGAGGTGGCGCAGGCCCACCTGTGTAAGGCCCAGCAGAGTATGAAGGGGTATTATGACCGAAGGGCCGAGTATCGGAGTTTTGCCCCTGGAGATGAAGTGCTCGTGCTGTTACCACTTCAGGGCCAGCCGCTTGCTGCCCGCTATAGTGGCCCCTATGTTATAGAGAAGAAGGTAGGTGACCTCGACTACCTGGTGGTCACTCCTGACCGGCGCAAGAGGGCTCAGCTGTGTCACGTTAACATGCTGAAGCCCTATTTTCGTTCTACTAGCCAGAAGGGCTCTTTTAGTTCTGCCGTGCAAGAGGCATCTTCAGTTTTGTTTTTCTGCCGGGAGGGAGAGGCTCCAGAAGTTATTGGACCTGAACCTGTTGTTCCTACAGGGCAGTGGGAACGGAATATCCTCCATCTCTTGAAAGAGAAGGTTGAACATTTAGGGATCAGCAAGATGAGTTGCTTCGGCGGCTGAGGAAGTACTCCTCTGTGTTTAGCAGTGTCCCGGGCAGGACACAGTTGATAGAACACAATATGTATGTTGGGAACGAAAAGCCTGTTAAACGAGCCCCATACCAAGTGAGTCCAGGAGTACAATGTCATAGTAAGATGTATAAAAGGAGCAGACAACATTGTGGCCGATTGTCTGTCCCGGAGCCATTCCCTTTAATCAGTTCCATGCCTTTTAAAAAATTTTGTAAATGTTTTGTTTCCAAAATTTTTTCTTTTAAGGGAGGGCGTGTGAGGGCACCGCATTATTTTCCTTTTAATTTATTATATTATATGCGTAGCCTCTGGCCACCCAAGCGCGGGCTGTCGCTGTTCCGCTGTGCGGCCAACCACCCTCTCTTTGTTTCCACCATTTTGTGTGCCTGCGAGCCTCGCATCAGTCTCAAGGTAGCCTTCAGCGGAGATAGACACGCACTCTCGTCGGTCTGGCACAGTGTAGGGAGATTCGTGTTGCTGGGCTTCTCTTGTTGCTCATTAGTCATCGGTCTGGGAGTTGTGCCCTCCCTTGAGTAGCTGGCTTGTTACTCGGTAGACCGTGGCTGTAGAACAACGGGCTTGTTGTTCTTAGAGAAGTGTGGTGTGTTTGGCTACACTTCTCGTGCGTTCGTCCACTCGGGTGTGGCGGCGCGTTATTTCCTCGTCCTGTTTGTTTTGTTGGTGGCCGTGGTCACCAGTGTGGTTTGGTGGGCGGCTGGGTGCCCCCACCATCTGTTGAGTAGTATCAGTAGTATACTGTTTATAGTACCGGCCAGTCTTCAGCGGAGTTAACACGTACGATCTCGGCACAGGAAGAGACACGTGTGGCTGGACTGTGCTTTAGAGGTACTCATTAGTCATCGGTCTGGGAGTTGTGCCTTCCTTTGAGTAGCTGGCTTGTTACTCGGCAGACCGTGGCTGGGTAGGACAACGGGCTTGTTGTCCTGAGGAAAGTGTAGCCGGTTGGGGGCTACATTTCCTGTTGTGCGTTCGTCCACTCGGGTGTGGCGACGCGGAGGGACGCGTTATTGCTTCGTCCTGTTGTTGCTGTTGGTGGCTGTAGTCACCAGTGGGGTTTGGTGGGCGGCTGTGTGTCCCCACCATCGTTTGTGTAGTATCAGTAGTATACTGTATTGTAGTGGTAGTAGCCACGCACACTATTGAATGCTGAGAGGCTTCATGTCGGCCAGTGGTGCGTAGTTGTCGTCCGCCAGACTTGTCTGTGACGAGTATCTGGACTCCGTGTATAGCTGTTGTCACCCGTAGGTGGTGTCTGGGCTTGTGTGTACATCACCGGATGTGCTGTACACATCATATATTGTAGTAGTCGTAGGCTAGGGGTGTCAGTCTGACAGGTGTTAGGAAGCACTTGTTGTAGTAGTATAGTATAGTAATATAATATACTGCCCGTGTTGTCCCAGTCTGTGATTCATCACCGTCTGTGCACAAGGCGTGCGGAGAGGCATTAATACTTCATAGAGAAGTGGGTGGAATTGTCCTTGTGGGCGGTTTCTCTAGGGGGTATTAAGGCCTCGCCCTGTTACACATAGCATCTACCATTTATAAATTCTTCTTGGTTGGGTACGGGAGGAGGAATTGCTGAGGAGATTCCCTTACAGTGGGGGAAATTATATACTGTTGGCGACCTTGAAAGAACCTGAGGGTTACGGCGGCTGTGAGTTATAGTAGTGGGGACTCTGTGGAGTTCCATATTCCCCACTGTACTGACCGTAACAAAGTTGGCTGTAGCAGTTAACCGCAGCCGTGGCGTGTACGTAACAATATATATATATATATATATATATATATATATATATATATATATATATATATATATATATATATATATATATATATATATATATATATATATATATATATATATATATATATATATATATATATATATATATATATATATATATATATATATATATATATATATATATATATATATATATATATATATATATATATATATATATATATATTACACAATTATCACATCTATTACATGTAAGAAACAATACTTATGACATATATATTTTATTCACATATGTAACACATTTTTACACATATGTATGAAACATTGTTCTTTATGTTTCAGTGATTTGATTATACATGATCATGTAACATTTCTATGTCTTTATACAAAATTTTTTGTATGTTATATCTATTAGTCATTACCACAAATGTGTAAATTTTTTATCAATGATGCATCTTACTTTTAAAATTGCATCAAATTAATATATTAACTATGTTATAATTACAATATCATGTTATTGCTGTTCATTTGCAAACTAACTATATTTTCTTAATTGTTCTCACACCTATGTGATGTTTATTTTGCTTAGTGCATTTTATGACATGTCTTATTATTATTTTTATTGTCTTTTAGAAGTGTTTATGTATTGACTAGAGTGCTCGGTGAAGACACCTTCGTTAGCGTGGTCGAGCAATATGATGGGTACTACTTTGATGCGCGGTAAGGTACTGTGTACTATGTACTGAGGTAGTGTTACGCAGACAATCCACGCGCCGCACTCAGTCTGGTAGGGCTGGGCAGGATTCTATGAAATGGGTAATCACGAATCCGATTACTTGCCCTGTTAAATTCGTTGGATTCGAATCCTCCACGAATCCTATGTACTCTTAACAGCCCAGGACACCCGAGATTCTTCCTCAGCCAGTGATATTGTCTGCCAGGCGCGAGATTCGTTGATGTTTGCAAGGGAATCCAAGCATGGAGAGAATCCAGGATTCCCCTCCACCTGTCACAAACATCACGATTCTCGCCCTTTGGCTAGAACTTGCCGAGATGCAGACCGTGTCTCCCATGATGCTTACCAAGAATATATATATATATATATATATATATATATATATATATATATATATATATATATGTGTGTGTGTGTGTGTGTGTGTGTGTGTGTGTGTGTGTGCGTGTGTGTGTGTCTTTTTTTATTTATTATACGAATATACGAAGATTTCCATACTATAAATATGCAGTCATGTAAATACATGTTATAATAATGTAGAACAGATTGGTGGGTGGGTGGTGTAAAAGAAACTCAGTAAATACATGTGCAGTTATATTCGAGTGAGACACACTGCAGCAAGGTGAAGGGTGCACTATAAGTAACCATTCAAATTACTGTTACTTTCTTTAATTTACCTTAAGTAATACAAGGATAGTTATTCAAACACATTTATGATAGATTTTCCATTTATTGACAAATAGGCTACATTATTTCCATATGTTGTCTTGATATATTAACATTACTTTTGGCATCATAATTGTATTTTTTTTTTTTTTTTTTTTTTGCTATTCTAAGAATAACAGTAAGAAAGTAGTAACAAAAGAGTCCTCCCGTACTAAAGTTTGGAAACAGAAAAAAAAAGAAAAAACAGAAAAAGAAGTCATATTGTTCACAGACATTACAGCATATTTCCATAACTCATGATACTTCTCTAATCACAGCCAATAATTTACTTAATATTACATTGGATTACATTACATTAATTTCCTTAATTTTTCCTTACAGTTATTATGGATGCTAGATAAGTATATGATTATATCCTTACATGATTTTGCATACACATAACATTCAACTAAACTTTCTTACATTTGATGTTAACAAGTAGTGAAAAATAAGAAAATATATAATATAAAATCATGTCCATCACAGAATGTATTATCACATCAGTTCCGTAAAGGAAAAGAAAAAATAGAAATCCGTATCACAGAAAATATCTTTAATACTGCAGTGTGACTAGTAGCATCACCAAATAAAAGTTTCCATGAAAACAAAACGCATGCAATACTATAGAAGAAAAGGCATCAAGAAGGATTTCAGTTGGCACTAGCAAAAACGGCTCTTCACATGTTCATATTAAGGAAGAGAATCATATTTATATTCCCTTCCTTAAGGCTGCTCCGCCTGTGGGAGATAAGCTCCCCTGCCTTGGAAAAAAAAATCTTTCTGAGGGAACAGATGAGGCAGGAATGCCCAGAAATTTCTTGGCCACTTCACTTAACTTGGGGAAGAGGGTTTCGTGTTGCTTCCACCATGCCAGTGGATCACTGTCCCTGGACAAATGAGGCTCCTCGAAGTACCTTCTCAACTCAATATAAGGACCTGTGGATGGCTGAGGTGATGAACGTGCCAGATTATGCATTTTCGCATCAAATTTACACCAGAGTGAACTTTTCTTTGATTGTGTTGTGGCAGTTACTGGCTTTGGTGGTGCAGTGACCTGAGATGTGCTGCCATCATAGTTTTGAGGATCTTCTGTGCGCATCATGGCCATTAAAGGATCTTCTACCCTCTTTACATTTGACTGGTCTGCAAAGGGGACTTTTTAAAACGAGGATCCAAAAAGAGTTGCTACAGAAAGATAGATAATAGATATTTCCTTCAAGTAAAGGAAACCGTTTTTCCATTTGATTTTTTTAGCTCGAATGGCCATCACTGACATTGCTGGAATACATAGTCTTGAATCCCTCTAACCATGGGAATGAGTTTTGATAGAGATGTTACTTTTTCGGTGGACATCTCTTTAGTTGCTTCCTCGAAAGGTTGCAGAACATCAACTATGCTCTGAAGGAGCCTGCATTCGCCATTGTTAAGGCACATCTCACTTCTACCAAGCAAACAGAGTGCTGTGGTGACGAGCTCATGCTACTCTAAGTACCTCTCCATCATGTAGAATGTCGAGTTCCACCTTGTTTCCACATCTTGAATTAATTTCTTGGCAGGCATATTATGCTGTTCCTGCAGCTCAGAGAGCTTGTCAGAGGCCTTTACACTATGGTGGAAAAAAGCTGATATTTGTTTTACTTTTTCCTTAACCTTTTCCACGTCATTGGTGTCCTTTACGGCCGTCTGCACATTTAAGTTTAATGTGGGTGCGAAACAAGGGATTTGCCGAATTTTCATGGCATTTATTGCACCAACCAACCATATTGGAAGCATTGTCTGTCACAATGGAACACACTTTATCCATTATGTTCCACTTGTTGCAGATTAGTTGGAGTTCCTCTGCAATATTTTGTCACATGTGCCGTGTGAGCATTGGTCAAACGGACAGTGTCAAACACTGCAGACTTAAGATCCCACTCATTGGAAATGAGTAATAAAGCCTCTTGTCTGCCTTGAAGTCCAATGTCCGCTGTTAGAGCAATGTCCTTCACCTTTTCCAGCTCTTTCTTAATTATCTCTGTTACCTTAGTATAGATACCATGCAGAAGAGTTCTGTCTATCTCTCGGCGGCTAGGTAACTCATATCGAGGGTTGAGGCTGTTCAGTAGTCTTCTAAACCCTTTATCTTCAACAACTGATAATGGCTGTAGATCTTCCACAATTCATCCTAACTAACATTTCATCCAGTTGTCTTTTTTTTCTCTGAGTCCTTTTTTGTATGTACATTTGTGTTCTGGATATTGTTTCCATGAGTGTAGGCTGCACTTTGGATGTCGATGGTTGTTTTAATGACTTAGCAGCTACAGCACCATCATTTTCTTCCTTATACACTGCGTACTCAATCGGATGTTTTATGCGGAGGTGCTTGATGAGGTTGGAAGTTGTGCTACCATTGAATTTGAAGGTGTCTTTACACACCAAACATACTGCTTGTTCGGGAGTTGTTAGCTCCATATAATCCCAAATGGGCGCATTTCTGCCACGCTTGGCTGCCATAATGCAGAACCACTGTTTTCATTAAATTTAAGGTAGCCTATTTACAGAAAGTCCCTTTAAACGGAAGTAGAGTAGCCTACTCAACTCGAGATGCAAGGCTTTGGGGATACTTACGTTAAAGCTGGGTAGTCACAGAAATAAATTTTGGCTATTATTAGGCAGGTAAAAGTTGCTGTAAAACGGTGTTATTAGTAACTGTGCATAATTAATATTAAGGATGCATATACTCATGGGAGCGACTATCACGGGTTCCCCCCTCTCATCAGTCCTTAGCCTCGACTGAGAGCGTGCGTGCGTGCGTGGGAGGGGATAGACAGGGGGATGAAAGAGAAGAACAAGAATGAAGCGAGGCTGACACTTGCACGATTTTGTGGCACGCATTGGCACGACTCAAGTCGTGCCAATGCGTAAACTGGTCGTAAAATGGCGTGAAGTGTGCGTAAACCCGTCGTGACTGCGTGCCATGTCTGGACAAAAATTTTGAAATGTTCAAAATTTTGGTCACGACAAAATTTCGCGACCGAGTCGTGAAATATGCGCAAACTGTTCGTGAACTCGTCGTGAACTCGTCGGGACGATGCGGGAGGATACGTGCCAGTGCGTGGCAGTGCGCGCCATGCCACGACTGTCACGAACTGCCACGAATAGTTCACGAACAGTTCACGACATGTTCACGAATTGGTGTGCGTCGCAGCGTGGGAAGGCCTTCCCACTGAAACGGTCACGTGTACTTCACGCATTGATGTCACGAGCAGTTTACGACTAGTTCACAGTTTGCGCATGGCACGAGGCGTTCACGACGAGTTCACGAACAGTTCACGCACAGTTCACGAGTACTGCGCGACAGTGGCGCTCGTGGTGGGGGTATGTATATAGGGCTGGACAGCTGCTCGCCATTCCAGTGATCGTCACAGCTTCACACCTGTCATTTTCAGAGATGGCTTTACACACCTCGGATATGAACTTGCAGATGGTACTTGCTTCAACCCTGAAGCTGTACTGCAGACTTGGATAGGAATTTCCAGTGGCTAGGAAGCGAAGGGTGGCAGCCAGCTTGAGTCCAACTTGAATCGGTTCCCTCATGAAGGTGGACTGCTTCTGGAGGCGAGGGGTTAACTTCTCAACCATCTCTTGGAACAGGTCAGGTGTGATTCTGAGGTAATTTTTGTAGCCCCTTTGATCTTCCTTGTGGAGTTCAGTCAGTAGACTGTCATACTGTCCAAACTCGTGCCTTCTGGTCAACCATTCCCTGACCCACACTTTCCTTTGTATCTTTCTTTGAGGTGGTGTTGCCTTTTCTTGTTTGTCTGCCTCTTCCAACCTTTTCTGCTGCTCTTCAACAATGGCTAGAGCAGCTGCCAGGTATAGGCATCTTCTCTTCTCTGCAATGATTGTGTCTCTGGTATTCAGCATGTTGTCTCTTCCACAGCCAATCCAAAAATGATCAGGGGTTGGGGTGGCCCCCTTTTTATATGGCGTGCCCCAAGTCAGCACGACACCGTCCGAATTGCGCATACTCGTCGTGCCAATGCGGGAAGTGCGTAAACTATGCGCAAACTATGCGTGAACTCGTCGTGCCAGTTCGTGTCAATGTGGACACGAATAGGCACGCAAGCGTGCAAGCGTCTTGAACTATGCGTGAACCAGTCGTGAACAGTGCGGGAGCCTCCCCGTTCGTGCCTCAAAATGGCACGACTTGCCACGACAAAATCGTGGCCTAATATCGTGCAAGTGTCAGCCTCGCTTAAGAAGTGTCAGAGGGAAAAGTGAAGGAGAGTAGTATATTTATAGATGGCGGGCTAACCGCCTTGCTGTTTTTAATTGTGTTGTAGCTGCTAATGGCTCTATTTTTTCAGTGCCGAGGCCGATTGAACTACCATGGCTCATCGTTTGCTTTGGTATATTTATTATTTTATTTATTTTTTTTTTATAGATTAAGTGAAGTGAAGGATAGTGGTGGGAAGGGAAGAGTAAATGAAAAAGAAATGTTATAGTGATTTAGAAACATTAGAAACGTTATTTTTTCACTCATGTTAGCTTTTATTTCATTGCATTCTTTTGTTTCAGGTTGCTCCGCCCACGTCATGTCTTATATATATATATATATATATATATATATATATATATATATATATATATATATATATATATATATATATATATATATATATATATATATATATATATATATATATATATATATATATGCCATGGTATGACGTCACATGAAATTGGCCAATCAGATCTATAAGAGGGACAAGTGAGACACGGGACGTGCTTCCTGTCTTTATTGATGCTTGGCGCCAACTGTCTTTTTTTTTACAGGGTGATGGGTGATGCCTTGCTGCCGATAGAGCCCAATATATCCTACATTCACCTCCCAAGATATTGATATGCCACACTTGTGTGGTATATTAATAAAACAAAAACGAAGTGTTGAGATTCTCACACGACATACACATTATAATAAAAAAAAAAAAGCCATATATCCTGCGCCCACATATCCATCAAATTGAGAGAAATGTTGAGATTCTCTGACATTTGATACTCAAGTATTAAGAAAGATAAAGAAAAGGCCATAATTACATCCCGCATCTCCTCACACATATACACACCCACACTAACCCTGATCGCTGGTTACGTAATCCCCTAGCCACGCAGGCTGCCTTGCGGTTCTCCTAGGGCGGCTGCCAGCCCCTGTGCACAACGACGGTGGACTCTGAAGAGCCGGGGCTGCTGCCTGCGGTACTCGTGGCGGTGTGGGTGGTCCCAGCAATGCAGTGCCCGTGACAGCACGCAGGTGCCTACGATTACGTAGGGTTGATGCGCCCACTGCCATCCAACTTAACCGAATATTGGCGGAACGGATGAACCTCAGTGATCACGCCTCACCTGTCCCACAACTTGTTGGATTGGTTCTCTATCTGTACCGGGGTGCTGATCGCGAGTGTGGGCAGCGTTCTGGGTGTTCCTTGCGCGCTCGTCCATGTCTCGTGTTGCTTCGCCGCCTCGCGTTCCCTTGCACGTAACGCTTGCTGCCACTGCACGTCCACCTTGTAATGTTGACGATGAACCGGTATGCCATCCCGCAGCTGCCTGCCCATGGCCAGCTGCGCTGGTGACTTGTCCACCCCACGCAGCGGTGTGTTGTGGTATTGCAGTAGGGCTACCGCCGCCTTATCCACGTCCAGACTGCCCCCGGGTCCTGAGCAGTCTTTTGGCAGACTTCACAGCAGTTTCTGCTCTGCCGTTTGACTGTGGGAAATCTGCAGATGCGACCCGTCTCTCCACACCCCACCTTCTGAAGAAAGAACACATCTCCTCACTAGTGAGGTTCGTTCCTCCGTCAGTGGAGATTGACTCAGGTGCCCCCCATCTTGAAAAATACTGCCGAAACACTGCTGCCAGCTTGTTTGAAGTTGCTCCACTGGGGAAGTGTGCTATTTCCAACCACCCAGTCAGCCTATCCGCGTATGCCATGTAAATTTGTGCTTCGAACTGGAGCAGATCTGCCACGGCGTGCTGGAATGGATACTCAGGCATAGGCATCAAGGTAAGGGTTCAGCAGCCTGCGACGGCGATTGAGTGTTACAGGCGGCACAAGCGTCCCTGTGCTGCTGCAGGTCGCCTTCCATGCCAGGCCAATACACCGCCTGCCTTGCCCTTCTTAACATTCCATCTAGACCTTGGTGCCCAGCGTGGAGATTAGCTGCTATGCGACGTTGGAGGACTTCTGGGATTACCAAGCGAACTGAGCCTTGGTCGTATGTATACGTCATTAGTCTTTGTGACACTGCCAACCTGTCCCTGACTCCATAGTACTGACGAAGGCAGGTCAGCTCCTGTGCAAGGTGCGGGTGCCAATCGCCTGCGGTCACCTTGGCAATGAGCAGCTGGTACTCTGGATCATCTGCGGCCGCCCGCACTACCGCTGCGTTGTCGAGCACAATGACGTCACCACAGTCAAGTGCGGCCACTGCTGCTGCTGCCATAGCTGCCTCCATGTCACTTGCGTCCTCCTCATCCCTAGTCTCTGGGGGCTCACAGAGTGCAGGGTAGCGTGATAAGAAGTCAGCTGCACAGTTGCGCTTCCCAGGGAGATACTTAATTTGGAATCTGTATGGGAGTTTTTTTTTTCCTTCAGTGAGAACAGCCTCGGGTTTGGGATGTCCTTCAGCGCCCTCTCCCCCAGCAGCTTAACTAACGGGCGGTGGTCTGTGATGATCAGGAGATTGGGGCATCCAGGTAGGAACAGGTGAGCTTTGCGGAGGCACCAAGCGACTGTGAATGCCTCCCCTCTACTGGTGCGTACCCTGCCTCAGCAGGTGTGAGGTGACGGCTGCCACACAGCTTGAGGCGCCACCCACTCTTGCAGCAGAATGGGCCTTGTCTCATTGGGCAGTGGCAATGTTGCTGCAGTATCACGAACCCAATGCCCACTTTGCTCCAGTCAGTCAGCACTGCCGTGGAACTCCATGACTGGTGCGGTGGCTAGGAAGGGTGCCAGCTGGTTGACGAACCCATGCCAGGAGCGGATGTCGGTCAGCAATGGTTCAGCGGGCATGTTGAAGTTTCTGATTGCAGACAGTCGTTCCTCTGTGGGCTTGTAGACGTCCCATCCAACGTGGAAACCAACGAAATCCACCTCTCTCCTCCCAAACCTGAACTTCTCGGGCTTGAAGGTAACTCCTTTTGTGCTGCATGTCTCAAGCAAGGCGTATGCATGCTAGAATGCCTCTTCTACGCTGGGGTCAAACAACAGCGTGTCGTCAACACACTTAAACTTTCTCGGAATCCCTGCAATGGCCTCGTCGAACCGTCTGGTGTATGCGTCGGGGACAGCACAGTGGCCCATTGGAGTCCTGCAGTACCTGTATCGGCCCCATGGTGTAGCTGGACCTGGTGGAAGCCTCAATGTGCATCTGCAATAGTTTTTTAGGTGTGACGTGGGTTCCCAGACACCATATCAAATGGTGTCGGGGTGTGGTGGGTTTCTCTCTTACAGGCTGCGTTCAGCTTCTGGTAATCGATGGTGCGCCTGGGCTGCCCTGACTTCTTGGCCACCACTACCATCCTCGCGCACCACTCTGTAGCCTCTCCCACTGGCACTGGTTCCAAGATCCCCATCCTGACGTCATCATCCAGCTGTTTCTTCACCTCTGTTTCCCAGTGTTTAGGGACAGAGGTCGGTGTGTGACATGCATAGGGCTTGGCGTCTGGTAGCAGGTGTATAGTGTGTGGCTAGCCAGCCATCACCGGAAGAGGACTGTTTGTATCGAATGCAGATCCTGAGAAATGACAGAGAAGCCATTCCTCCAACCGGGGCACGTTTTTCTCTAGGGCAGGAAACGGCAGAACAGATGGGCGTGGCGGTGCGGCGACAGCTGAGTGTGTGTCACTGGTGGCGGCAGCAGCTCCAGCCATGACGGTGTGGTGCGGGAAGCGTTCGTGGACCAGTCCCAGCTCCCTGCAAGCCCACAACGACATATAGCACTGTGTTGCTGTATTTACAATAAAAACCTCCTGTGTTGTGGACCTGTCACCATACTGCAGATGGCAGGAGATGGAGCCCAGGGGTTGTAGGCTGATGTTCGCCACGTCTCGCAAACTTCCTCGGTGTATCAGGGACGCCGTCTTGATATCCAGTGCAGCCAGCAGCTCCAGACCAGCCACACACACCTGTGCTCCCGTGTCCGGTACTGCCTGGATTCTAGCCGACTTTCTTCCCCCCTGGGCGTGGCTCACAGTCACCCAGATGCGTGGTTGATACATGGCTGCACCTGCGGCAGCGATAACGATGCTAGACGCCTCCAAATCCTCAGTGGCTGCTGCTGCTGCTGCGTTTTTCCCCTTGCTCCTGCACATTCTCTGCACGTGTCCGACCCTACCACAGTTGTGGCAAGCCACGGCCTCCGCGGGACACAGTTCTTTCCCAAGCTTGTGTCTCAGGCTACAGTTCCCACAGCGTTTTATCTGGTGTGGTGGGCGGCCTGCCTGGGGCTGCTGGGCAGGCTGGTGGCGGGCTACAGCAGCGAGAAGGGGCTTGTCTGCTTGCTCGTCTGGCAGCGGCGTCACCCCTGCTGCACCAGCCACACCCTCCCGCCCAAAGCTCCTGCCTCCGGCGACGTGGCGGGCATCTTTTTGGGCGGCCTCGAAGGCAATGCAGAATTTACGTAACGAATCCACATCACTAAAGGACTCACACTCACGAAACACCTCATCTTGTAGCACTACATTATGTGAACCACACATTAGCTTACGAAGGAGCATGTATTCCGACAGGATACACTCGCACTGAGGACACTGAAACTCACAGTCAGCTGCAAGATGAGTTGAGCGCGTAAAGTACTCATAAATGGATTCACTGGGCCCCTGCACTGCCGAGAAGAACTTGCACCAATCTGCCGCCTGGTTGGTCGCTTGCAAGGCCATGCAACCTACCGCATCCAGGGCTTCTGGAATGGAGAGGGCCTCCCACTGCTGAGTGGAGTACTTGGCGTCTAGAGAGCGTTGCAGGTTGGGTGAGCAGAGGAGGCGGATATGTAACACTGCTCCAGCCGGTGCGAATCCATTAAGGGCCAGCCAATACTCCACCGAGCGCCTCCAAGATCGGAAGGCTGCAGTGGACGTCCCCACGTCGCATTTCTCAGGGGCTGACGACCGAGGGGCTGAAGAGTGGTGGATGGGCCTCGCCGCTACTTGGCGTTGCAGGGCCGTGATGGCTTGGATCTGCGCCAGGAGCAGCTGATGTGCTTGTCCCAGGGCCGTGGGTGCCTGGGAGGACCGACGGCTGGACCTTGAGGTATGAGTTGGCAGACGAGGACGACGTCCAGCCATTACAAATGCGTAGATCCGTAGACTACCACTGCGCCATATAAGAGGGGCTAGTGAGACACGGGACCTGCTTCCTGTCTTTATTGATGCTTGGCGCCAACTGGCTCTTACAGGGTGATGGATGATGCCTTGCTGCCGATAGAGCTCAATATATGCTACAAGATCCAACAAAAGTGATGGTGACTTTGGCAACACTATAACCTTCCACATGTCGCTAGCATACACAATAGCTAGCCCCATAGACCTCATTGTTTATATGCTCCAAAAGCATGATTAATAACATCATACAGACTATATTGTTCCAATTGGTTTGCTCTTACGTTGTTCTCCATAACTATTTTTACTCAGGAATAACAAACCTCGTCCGAGTACTGGATTCCATACCGGATTCTAGAATCCTGACGCAGTAATCGGATTCGTCTCGCCTCTCATGATTCTACAGATTCGAATCCAGTAATCGTCTCCCGCCCAGCCCTAGTCTGGTCCCAACACAGCTTCGTTATAGATACTCATGCTCCCGTTTTTGCCTTTGTACTGGTTATCCTGTTCTGCACAGCCAGTCTTCCTCAACACCGTCAGACTCCAGTTGTCTAGACTGTAATTCTCATCGTGGCCACTCGCTACAAGTCTCACTCTGGCCGCTATCGACTACAAGTTTCATCCCGGCCGCTGGCTTCTCAAGCCTCCTCGCTGCCAAGCTACCAAACCTCCAGGCTTCAGTAAGCTTTGTATCTCACAATAAACACAGGGAACAGACCCCCAGTGTTTCTTCTTCAACTCCACCAGGACAATATATATATATATATATATATATATATATATATATATATATAGAGAGAGAGAGAGAGAGAGAGAGAGAGAGAGAGAGAGAGAGAGAGAGAGAGAGTCAATACTCGAATTTAATTTGTTCGACTATTGATACCTATGTCAGGTAATTCATTCCAGTCTTAGCAAAACCTGAAGTTTATAAAATTTCAATATTTTTTTTTTACAATTTTGTTTTGTACACCGTAAGTGAAGGCTGGTGATGGATAACTTAGAAGAGGAGAGGAGAAGAGTGGGGAGGAGGAGGGATGTCACCGGAGGATGAGTCACCAACCATGAAAACGTGTTTTTAACTTTTCTTCTGGTGTGATTCCTTTGAATTCACTAGTGGAGTGATGTGGCTCACTAACACTTGCACTGTCACCAGATTCCTTATTTTCAATCACTACTAAGCCTCTTTGGTGCCATCGTAAGTTTCTAAATGAAAAACTACCGACAGAACGCAGAAGAATGTTGTTTAACTCAAGACTGCGGTAGGATTAGTAATCAGCACCACCATCCGGTATACCCGTATTACGGTAATACTGGTATACCGCTGTTACGGTAATGCCAGTATTACAAGTAATATGGCATCAAAACGGTACAGTGGTGGCTGCGAGAAGGGGGATGACATAGCTTTGTATACGACCAAATTTTCTGCCGTTTGATCACCAGATATGTTCATTAATAAGCCTTTGGTGTTAATTTAAGTTTATAAATAAAAAAAAAACAACAGACAGAATACAGGAAAATGTTATTCTGATGACCGCTGCAGCACAAGTCATAACGGGCAGAGAGGAAAGGGGACGCAAGCAATCCTTTGTTTACAACCAGGAGCGTGGACGTTCGACTGTAAAGTATTTTTTCGAGTATTGAATAGAATTTTTGCGTTTGAGTATTCAGACGTTCGAGTATTTAGTCTCCACTATATATATATATATATATATATATATATATATATATATATATATATATATATATATATATATATATATATATATATATATAACATTTAGTAGGTTTTATATGAAATTGTTAATTTTCATTTAGAAATTATTGAAAGAATACTTACAGGTGAGATATTTTTCTTTTTTTTTTATTAACAGAATCAAATATAAGGCACTGATCTATTTACATGTAAAAGTTTGTTAATCTGAATTTTGCTTCAAGAAGGTTTCTGTCTTGGCTAAGGCCGAGGATAACACAACTTTTCTAACTCCTCCTCCAGACACTGCACGATGACGGGCGCCCCTTCCCCAGACTTCCGCCCCTCACATTCTCCTCCAAAATAGGCGGAGCTGTTTTGAGTTGCCAAATGTTCTCGCGATTCTTTTGGATTTGCACACATTAGTCTAAACACCTGCACCACCCACCTGAAGAGATCTCTCTGCCCAGTCCCCAACTGTTGGGAATCGTCCCCTTGCTGTCCAGCCTCCAACTCCTGGAAGTGGTCCCCCTCTTGCCCAGCCCCCAACTCCTGGGAGATGTTCCTCTCCTGTCCAGCCTCCATCTCCTGGGATTGGTCCCCCTCCTGTCTAGCTCCCAACTCCTGGGAGAGGTCCCCCT
>NC_059269.1:65179-92679 GCF_017591435.1 Portunus trituberculatus | reverse complement strand
GTGTGTGTGTGTTTTACGTAATAGGGAAATCTGCCAAGGGCAACAAAATATTAGTAAAAAAAAAAGGCCGACTGTACTGCTGATTCCCTAAAAGAATTTAAAGAAATAGCCAAAAGCCAAGAACAAATACCTTGACACCTCCCTCTTAAAACAAGTTAATTCGTAGGAAGATGGAAATACGGAAGCAGGAAAGGAGTTCCAGAGTTTACCAGTGAAATGTACGAGTTATAGAGAAAACTGGTTAACTTTTATATTAGAGGATTGAACAGAATAGGGATAACAGGAAGAAGAAAGCCTTGTGCAGCGAGGCCACAGGAGGTCAATGTAGCAGTTAGCATGAAAATAGCGATAAATGATAGAAATAGATACGTACAACATTTTGTCAGTCATAGGAGGGGAGTTCATAAGATGAAAAGCTTTTGATTTCACCCTATCTTATAAAACTGTGAGCGGAACCCCCCCACTCCCAAACATGAGAAGAGTACTCCATACATGCGCGGATAAGGCCCTTGTACAGAGTTAGTAGTTGTGAGGATGAGAAAACAAAAAATGGCGAATACGCCTCAGAATGCCTAATTTCATAGAAGCTGTTTCAGCAAGAGATGGAATGTGAAGTTTCAAGTTTAGATTATAAGTAAAGGATAGACCGAGGATCATATTCAATGTAGAAGAGGGAAACAGTTGAGTGTCATTGAAGAGCTAGAGGATAGGTGTCTGGAAGGTTATATCGAGTTAACAGATGGAGGAATTTGGTTTTTGAGGCATTGAACACTTGGTTTTCTCTGCCCCAATCAGAAATCTTAGAAAAATCATAAGCCAGGCGTTCTGTGGTTTCCCTGCGTAATCTGTTGACTTTCTGAAGGGTTGCTCGTTCCTGAAAAGACGTGGAAAAGTGTAGCGTGGAAATGGATAAGACAAGAAGTTTGGTTAAGAAGGCTATTTATGATTAGTAGAAAGAAAGTGGATGATAGGACAGAACCCTGAGAAACACCACTATTAATGAATTTAGGAGAAAAACAGTGGCCATCTACCACAGCAGCAATAGAACGGTCGAAAGGAAACTTGAGCTTAAGTTGCAGATAGAAGAAGAAAAACTTTTGATATGTCTAATGCTACAGTAAAAGTTTCACCGACATCTCTAAAAGAGGATGACCAAAACTCAGTAAGGAACGCCAGAAGATCACCAGTAGAGCGATCTTGACGGAAGATTGTGAAGTGACAGATGTTTAAGAATCTTCCTATTTATGATTGATTCAAAAACTTAAGAAATACAAGAGCTTAAAGCTATAGGGCGGTAGTTTGAGGGATTGGAAGAGACACCCTTTTTTTGGAACAGGCTGAATGTAGGCAAAGAAGGAAAGGGCAGCGAGGGCATGGAGAACATCATTACGAAGAACTTTAATAATATTATTGTAAGTATGAATTTGTCAGAGAGAGGAGAGAAAGGAACAATCACATAATCATCCAAGGTAGAGTTGTTGGGAAAGGTTTGAGAGAAGAGTTCAGCTTTAGAGATAGAAGAGATGGCAGTGTTGCCACCAGGATAAAATAAAGGAGGGAAAAATTAAGAAGTATAATTAATGGAGGTGTTTTTGCCAAAATGCCAGAAGTCACGATAGGAATTTCAAATTAATAGATTTTGACATTCTTTTTTATATATGAAAGGGTATTTGGCAAGTTGAAAAACAGACTTGGCATGATTCCGGGCAGAAATAGAAAGTGCATGAGATTCAGGAGATGGAAGGCTCAAGTAACTTTAGTGAGCAACCTCTCCATCATGTATAGCACGAGAACAGGTTGTGTTAAACCAAGGTTTAGAAGGTTTAGGTTGAGAAAAAGAATGAGGAATGTACGCCTCCATGCCAGACACTATCACTTCTGTTATGCATTCAGCACAAAGAGATGGGTCTCTGACACGGAAACAGTAATAATTCCAAAGAAAATCAACATAATATCTCCTCAGGTCCCACCAACTGGCAGAGGCAAGGCACCAAAGGCACCTCAGGTTTGGGGAATCTTGTGGAGGGATTGGAGAATTAGGGCAAGATACAGAGATGAGATTGTGATGGGAGGAGCCCAACGAAAAAGGTAGGGTGACAGCATAAGCAGAAGAATTAGATGTAAGGAAGAGAACAAGAATGTTGTGCGTATCTCCAAGTCGGTCAGCAATAAAAGTAGGGTGTTGCACCAGTTGTTATAGGTCATGGAGGATAGCAAAGTTAAAGGCTAGTTCACCAGGATGGTCAGTGAAGGGAGAGGAAAAACCAAAGTTGGTGGTGAACATTAAAATTATCATTCTTAATTTTGAATTTTATATGAAAAGTGTGTGTGTGTGTGTGTGTGTGTGTGTGTGTGTGTGTGTGTGTGTCTGTGTATTCACCTAGTTGTATTCACCTAGTTGTAATTTTACAGGGCCTGGGTATCATACTCGTGTGGCCCTGTCTCCATATCTACACACATCCAACTTTCCTTTAAAACTATGCACACTCCTCGCTGACACCACCTCCTCACTCAAACCATTCCACACCTCCACACATCTTTGTGGGAAACTATATTTCTTCACATCCTTTTCCTTGGCTATCTTTTTACTATGCGATCTCGTAGTTCTATTTAAGTTTTCCTCTCTCAACATCATTTGCTCATTATCCACTTCATCCAGTCCGTTCAACAGTTTATAAACCTGTATTAAATCTCCTCTTTCTCTTCTTTGTTCCAAGGTAAGCAAATTCATTTCTTTTAATCTCTCCTCATAGGTCATTTCTGCCAATTCCGGAACCATTTTTGTTGCCATTCTCTGCAATCTCTCCAACTTCCTTATATGCTTCTTTTTATAAGGGGACCAAACCACTCCAGCATATTCCAATCTTGGTCTAATTACCGTACTAATTAATTTCTTCATCATATCTTTATCCATATAATGGAAGGCTAATCCAATATTTTTATCAAATTATACGTTTCTCCAAACATCTTATCAATATGAGCCTCAAACTGCCCATGGTCTTGTATTATCACTCCCAAATCCTTTTCCTTTTCCACCTTTTTCAACACTACTTCTTCACCCATCTTATATGACCCTCTTGGCCGTCTTCCACTCTTCCCATCTCCATCACATGACTTTTGCTCAGATTAAATTCCATTTGCCACCTCTTGCTCCACTCCCAAATC
This sequence comes from Portunus trituberculatus, assembly GCF_017591435.1. NCBI lineage: Eukaryota > Metazoa > Arthropoda > Malacostraca > Decapoda > Portunidae > Portunus > Portunus trituberculatus. The sequence continues at coordinate 89,514 of NC_059269.1, read as the reverse complement.
TTATCCAGATCTGCCTGTAAAATTTCACAATCTTCTTCACTCTTCACACACCTACACAACTTCGCATCATCCGCAAACAAATTAATATAACTGTTTACTCCCTCTGGCATGTCATTAATATATACAAGGAAAAGTATTGGTGCCAGCACTGAGCCTTGTGGGACTCCACTCTCCACCACCAACCAGTCCGACTTTGCATCCCTTATTACCGTTCTCATCTCCCTCCATCTCAAGTAGTTTTCCATCCACTTTAACACTTTTCCTTTCAGTCCTCCATAAATCTCTAATTTCCATAACAGTCTCATGTGAGGTACCTTGTCAAAAGCTTTCTTTAAATCCAAATATACACAGTCCATCCATCCTCTCTCTCTTGTATTTTGTCAACCACTCTTGAATAAAAGCTCAGTAGATTTGTTACACATGACCTCCCTTTCCTAAAGCCAAATTGATGATCCGATAATAACTTATGATCCTCCAGGAACCGTATCCAATATTTCTTTATCACCCTCTCACAAATCTTACCGACCACACTTGTTAGAGACACAGGTCTATAGTTAAGAGGCTCTTCCTTACTGCCTCCCTTATAAATGGGCACCACTTCAGCTCTTTTCCACTCTACTGGTACTTCCCTGTTTCTAATGAGCACCTTATAATATCATATAATGGATCAATCAATTCTTCTCTACACTCCTTCAATAATTTTCCTGAAACTTCATCTGGTCCCATCGCTTTATCATCTTTAAGTTCCTCCAACATTTTATATAACTCCTTTTAGGTATCTTAATGTCATCCATGTGCACATTTCCTTGTACATTCTGAGGCTTTACAAACATTGTTTCTTCAGTAAATACTTGCTGAAACCTATTATTTAGCAATTCCGCTATATTCTTAGGGTCATCTACTATCCCTTGCTCTCCTTTTAATCTTTCAATGGACTCTCTCTTTTAAGTTTACCATTTATGAACCTGTAAAACAATTTTGGATGTTCCTTACTCTTGTCTACAATATCTTTTCAAATTTTCTTTCTTCCTCCTCCTTACCCTCACATACTCATTTCTCGCCACTCTATAATTCTCCTTATTTAGTATATTCCTGCTCTTTTCCATCTTTTCCAAGCCACATCTCTCTTTTCCTTAGCCTTAACACAAGTTGCATTAAACCAATCCTTTCTTCCTTCCTCTCTCGGTTTATACTTTGGTACAAATTTCATAACTCCTTCTTTATAATATTTCATAAAAATCTCATATTTTTTTGCACTTCTCTGATTTGTAACATCTCCCAATCTAATTTTCTGAAATAATTTTTCAAACTTTCTGTGTCCATCTTTCTATAATTCAATCTACCACTCCTGTATGTCTCGTCTTTCCTTCGCTGTGTTGTTGCTATCTGCATTTCCATAACCACATGATCACTCTTTCCCAAAGGACATTTGTATTGTATATCTCCACATAGGTACACTTCTCTTGTTAACACCAAATCCAGTCTAGCCGGTTCATCATCTCCTCTATATCTAGTATTTTCCTTCACCCTCTGTTCCATCATATTTTCCATCATTAGATTAAGAAATCTCTCTCCCATGCTTCCTCTCCAACACCACTTACTAGATTTTCCCAATCCACCTCCTTACAATTAAAATCTCCTACTAGTATCACCTTTCTTTTCCAGATAATACACTTTCCAAACTCTGTAAAGTATCCTTGATCATATTGTCGTATTCCTTAATGTCCAAGAATTTGTTTTAGGAGGTACATAGGTCACCATGATTATTAATTCTTTTCCATCACTTTTTATCCTTATGCTTATCACTTCTGCATTGTTCTTCCCATACCAAACCTTATCCACATTTATTTCTTTCTTCGTCATAATCATAACTCCTCCTCCACCTTTACTCTCTCTATCCTTTCTCCATATATTATATTTATTATCCAAATTTATCTTTGTTTTTTCATGCAATTTTGTCTCAGTCAAACACACTATATCAGGCTTCTCCACCATCATATAGTCTTGCAATTCCAATCTACTTGACAGTATCCCATCTATATTAGTATACATTACGGTCCACCCACTGCTCCCTCTAGGGGTTCCTCCGCATTCCTTCTTTCCACATACCACTTTCTGACTCTCTCTCCTATAACTCTCCAAAAAAACTTTTCTCTTTCCTCCTCAGACCGCTCATCATTTTTCCTTCTCGCCTCTTCCACCAATTCCTTATATCTTCTCCTCTCTTCCTCATTTCTATTCTTTCTCACAAACACCTCTTTACAACCTTCTATCTCTCTTAACTTTGATGTTCTATATAGGACATCCTCCGCAGATTGTTGTGACTTCAGTACTACTTTAATCGGTCTGCTCACTCCCTCCTTATACGGACCCAGTCTATGGATCTCTTCCACTTCTTCTTGTAGGTCTTTTTTCATCATCATTTAGATTTTTGAACAGATCTCTTACCGTTTTCAATTCTTCCTTAATTCTCTTAGGCTTATATGTTATATTTTGTTCTTTCATCCCAAATATTAACACACTCTTCTTCTTTTCTGCTATTTCCTTATCAATGTTTCCTTATTCTTCATTACATTAACCAGTTCCTTGGACCTTTCTTTTTTGTCTTCCTTCAACTGATCTTTAATTATTTCTTGTAATCCAACCATCTCTGCTTCCCTCGACTCAGTCCATTGTGTTTTCTTCAGTTCCCATTCCCTTTCAAACCTTTCATTCTGCTCACTAATCATTTCCTTAAAGTCATCTTTCTCCTTTACTACTCTATCCATTTTCTCCTCCAACCGTCTCTTGTATTTTTCAACCTCCATTTTCCTCCAGTCTCTTAACTCTTTCCTTCAAAGCCTTGCGGAATTCTCTATCCTGCTCCTCCTCACTCCTCTGAACTTTTAATTCCTTCACCAACTCCTCAAATCTCTTCTCCAACATTACCAATCTACCTTGCATTGTTGCCCCTGTTGAAGATGGACTCATGCTTTGACTGGCCACTTTCGGCTTTGCTCCCTGGGCCTCATCGGCATATTTTGAATTTGGTAATTTATTTCTTACCGGTCTATCCATTTTTTCTACTCTTCCTGGGAGCATGTGGGTGTGTAGTCACTGGGGGCCAGGCCTGGTAGCTACGTGTGTGGTGGGATGCGTTGGCGGCTGCTATGGCTGGCCTTTGTGTGGTTCCCGCTCTGTCGTTTGGAGTGTGGAGGTTCTCACACCTCCGATCACTCCCATGTGTGTGTGTGTGTGTGTGTGTGTGTGTGTGTGTTCACTGTTTGTTTTTCACTGTTTGATCTGCTGCAGTCTCTGACGAGACAGCCAGACGTTACCCTACGGAACGAGCTCAGAGCTCATTATTTGATCTTGGGATAGGTCTGAGACCAGGCACACACACACCGGGAAAACAAGGTCACAGCTCCTCGATTTACATGTACCTACTCACTGCTAGGTGAACACACGTGAAAGGAGACACACCCAAATATCTCCAGGCCAATCAACCGGTCGTCTCTTTTGAAGCCACTCTAACCACTGAGCTACTGAGTGTGTGTGTGTGTGTGTGTGTGTGTGTGTGTTACTCATGTAGTTTTGTAAAGAGAAGACTTTTCTTTAGACGACAGGCTGTCACTGTCCCTTTGAGTTGTGAGATACAAAAACGTTCAACATCACATCTAGCTTTAATGGAAAGTTCACAGCACCCCTGAACTCTTGCTATTAGATCTCACTGAGAGTAATTTATCTTTCTAGGTGACTCTACCTTCTCCTGTGTGTGTGTGTGTGTGTGTGATTTCTCACCCCGCCCCCGTGCCATTTGTTTTTGTGTTTTGTGTGTGTGTGTGTGTGTGATTTGTGTGTGTGTGTGTGTGTGTGTGTGTGTGTGTGTGTGTGTGTGTGTGTCTCATGCACTGTGTGTGTGTGTGTGTGTGTGTGTGTGTGTGTGTGTGTGTGTGTGTGCAGCTTGTGTGTGTGTGTGTGTCCAGTGTGTGTGTGTCTGTGTGTGTGTGTGTGTGTGTGTGTGTGTGTGTGTGTGTGTGTGTGTATTTACCTAGTTGTATTTACCTAGTTGTAGTTTTACAGGGCCTGGGCTTTATGCTCGTGTGGTCCCGTCTCCATATCTACACTTATCCAATTTTTCTTTAAAACTATGTACACTCTTTGCTGATACCACTTCCTCACTCAAACTGTTCCAAGTCTCAACACATCTTTGCGGAAACTAAATTTTTAACATCTCTCAGACATCTTCCTTCCTTAGTTTCTTACTATGCGATCTTGTGCTTCTAAAGTCATATTCTTCTCTCAGGATCAGTTTCTCATTATCCACTTCATCCATTCCGTTAATCAATTTATAAACTTGTATCAGATCCCTCTCTCTTCTCTGCTCCAAGGTTGGTAGATCCATTGCCTTTAGTCTCTCCTCATATGCCATCCCTTTAAATTCTGGAACCATTCTTGTAGCCATTTTTGTAGTCTCTCTAATTTTCTTATGTGTTTCTTTTTGGGGAGTCCACACAACTCCTGCATATTCCAATCTAGGTCTTATTTTAGTACTTATCAATTTCTTCATCATTTCCTTGTCCATATAGTGAAATGCTACTCCAATATTCCTTAGCAAATTATACGTCTCTCTGAAAATTCTATCAATATGGCTTACCGGTTGATTATTTTCTTCCATTGTCACTCCCAAGTCCTTTTCCTTTTTACTTTTTCTAGTTCTACTCCATCTCCCATCTTATAGATTCCCACTGGTCGTCTTTCACTTTTTCCCATTTCCATGACATGGCTTTTGTCCACATTGAATTCCATCTCCCATTTTTGCTCCATTTCCAGATCTTGTTTAAGTCTTCCTGTAGTATTTCACAATCCTCTTTTGTTTAATGACTCTGCACAGTTTCGCATCGTCCGCAAACAGATTTATGTAGCTGTTCACTCCCTCTGGCATGTCATTTATATATACGAGAAAAAGTATTGGTGCCAATACTGACCCCTGTGGCACTCCGCTGTCTACTGTTCTCCACTTGGACTTCATATCTTTAACTATCGTCCTTATTTCTCTCCCCCTTAAGTAATTCTTCATCCATCTCAATGTGCTTCCTTTTAAGCCACCCTTCTCCTCTAACTTCCATAGTAATCTTTCATGTGGCACTTTATCAAAGCCTTTTTAAATCTAAATAAATACAGTCAACTCCATCCTCTCTCTCTTGTACTTTATCAACTATTCTAGAGTAGAAACTCAATAAATTTGTCACACATGACCGACCTTTTCTAAAACCAAATTGGCTATTTGATAATATTTTGTTGTCTTCAAGAAACTAAATCCATTGCTTCTTTATTACTTTTCACACATCTTGCATATTACACTAGTTAGTGATACCGGTCTGTAATTTAAAGGTTCTTCCTTCCTTCCGCTCTCTTATATATGGGAACCACCTCAGCTCTTTTCCTCTCCACTGGCACTGTTCCATTTTCTATTGAGCATTTTATGATGTTGTATATTGGACTTGCTAGTTCTTCCCTACATTCTTTCAGTATTCTGCCTGAGACTTCATCCGGTCCCATTGCCTTTTCCTCATCTAATTCCGTCATCAACTTTTTATTTCAAGCTTGGTTACTTTAATCTCTTTCATATAGACAGTCTCTATTACCCTGTGGTCTTTCAAATTTGGATTCCTTAGTAAAGACCTCATGAAATTTACTATTTAACAGTTCTGCCATACTTTTGGGTCTTCCACCATTCCGTTCTCTCCTTTTAACCTTTCTATTGTTTCTTTTTGTCTTATTTTTCCATTTATGAATCTGTAGAACAATTTTGGTTGTTCCTTACATTTTTCGACAATGTCCTTTTCATAGTTCCTTTTTCTTCCTTTCTCACCTTAGCATATTCATTTCTTGCTGTTTTGAAGTTTTCCTTATTTTCTGGATTTCTGTTTCTTCTCCACCTTTTCCATGCTCCATCTCGTTTCTCCTTTGCCCTAGCACATCTTGCATTAAACCAATCTTTCTTTCCTTCTTCTTTAGGTCTATATTTCGGACATATTCCTGACCCCAGTTTTGTATATTTCCAAAAATAAGTTATATTTCTCTTGAACCGTTAATGAGTTTTCCATCTCCTCCCAGTTTACGTTTTAAAATAGTTCTTGAGATTCTCAATATCAGCCTTTCTGTAATTTAATCGGTCTCCTTTGTTTGATTCATCTCTATCTTCCTTTCCTTCTTCTATATCCATTTCTAATATTACATGGTCACTCTTTCCCAATGGGCACTTGTATCTTATATCATCGTTAATTGGTATATCCCTTGTAAAAACTAGGTCTAATCTTGCCGGCTCATCGTTTCCTATGAATCTTGTGTTTTCCTTTACTCTCTGGACCATCAAATTATCTATCATTAGGTTCACTTTCATAATTTTTCCAGTCCACCTCCTTACAGTTAAAATCTCCTACCAATATCACTTTTCTCCTTTCCTTAATGATTCTTGTAAGACTCCTTATTGTGTCATCTATCATGTCTCTATATTCTTGGTTAGTCCATGAGTTTGTTTTGGTGGCACATATGTTCCAATGATTGTTAACTCCTTTTTATTAATATGCATCTTAACATACAGTATTTCTGATTTTCCTTCCCCAAACTCCACTTGATTTACCACTATCTCCTTCCTTAACATCATCATGACTCCTCCTCCTCCTTTACCCACTCTGTCTCTCCTCCATATATTATACCTTTTATCTATGTCTATTTTTATTGCCTCATTTAACTTTGTTTCCACCAGGCATACAATATCTGGTTCTTCTTTCTTTATGTAATCTCTTAATTCTAATTTACTAGATAAAATCCCATCTATGTTTGTATACATCATTTTTAATCTCTTGTTCTTATCATTTTTAGTTAAACTTGCTCCAGTTTTTCTCTTCCTTCTCTTTTATATACCATTTCCTTATCCTGTCTCCTATAATTCTCCAAAAAAAAATGCCTTCTTCTCCTCCTCTGACCTTTCATTATTTTTTCATCTTGCTTCTGCCACCAGTTCGTTGTGTCTCTTCCTTTCCTCCTCGTTTCTCTCTCTCTCTCTCTCTCTCTCTCTCTCTCTCTCTCTCTCTCTCTCTCTCTCTCTCTCTCTCTCTCTCTCTCTCTCTCTCTCTCTCTCTCTCTCTCTCTCTCTCTCTCTCTATCTATATATATATATATATATATATATATATATATATATATATATATATATATATATATATATATATATATATATATATATATATATATATATATATATATATATATATATATATATATATATATATATATATATATATATATATATATATATATATATATATATATATATATATATATATATATATATATATATATATATATATATATATATATATATATATATATATATATATATATATATATATATATATATATATATATATCTTTGCAACCTTCTGTTTCTCTGAGTTTTGTTTTTCTATATAGTATTTGTGTGTGTGTGTGTGTGTGTGTGTGTGTGTGTGTGTGTGTGTGTGTGTGTGTGTTTTCCATCCTGGCCTATTGCATCTGTAGGTAACTACAGTGGTGCAGGCAGTTTTATTTATAGTGGTACCCATATTAGGGTATCTTTGGTGTAATCACCTAGAACCTTGGTAGCATTGTGATATGCAGATTAATTTAAACCATTCGACAGTATCAAGGCGATAAGTGGTGGGATTCGAATCTACGCTTGGATGTGTGTGTGCCTGATCCCATGTTCACAATCTTAACCACTATGCCACCGCTTCCCTATCGTGTGTGTGAGTTTGTCGAGGAGGGGGGTGAGTGTGGATCCCCTAACCTGGAGTACAATTCCTGGCTTGAATACTGTAACACAGCATCTTTTCTTGAATAACTATATAACAATGTTATGAAGCTTGAGTGCCAAGCTGCCATGGAGGTGAGCCAGATGTTTTATCCTTGGCGCTGTCCATCATCCTCTTCTCTCTGAGCTGGTCATACACACACACACAGCCAATGGTCACACTGTTATTGATATGCTCTAATAGAAATGATTCTCATGGGAGGGAGGCAAACAAATGTGGAGACCATTGAGACACCAGTGACCACAGTGACACCATCAGGTATATACTGTATACTGTGAAGCTGCCGCCTTGCTCACTGCACACCATTACTCACAGGAGGGCCGCAAGAATGGCAGAAAGAAAGAGAGAGAGAGAGAGAGAGAGAGAGAGAGAGAGAGAGAGTGTGTGTGTGTGTGTGGATGGATTAGAAATAGAAAGCGTGTGTACCTGCGTTCTTTCGTGCATGTGTTAGTAAGGTTTTTAGCCGCAATGGTTAGTGTGAGTGCGGGGAGAGTAGCAGGCTGGCTGACAGATGATGACAGATGATGATGCAGGCCTGTTACGTACTACACGCACCACTAACACGAACACCTCAAGCTGAGGCTGCTCCAACGCAACGCTCATCCCTCACAGCTAATACACCCACAACTCATCCAAGCTTTTCCAACGCTCTCCACGCTGCAAAGGGGTCGCCGCTGACACACGGCACCGCTACAATGTATGGCAGTGTTGAACACAGGTAAGGCAGGGCACTACAACTTACGGTGGTGAGGCTGGCTAGCACCTGGGGTGTCACGTTTGGGCTCTGCCAGGCCTTCTGCAGCAGGCTGGCAGAGAGCGAGGCGCCGCTCGCCAACAGCAGGTTGACGGTGCGTGCACGGTCGTTGGTGACAGCCAATTTGAGGACTGAGTGGCCACCCCAAGACTCTAAGGGGACCCCCTTGCACAAGAGGTGGGACACCTCCTGCACGTGGTCCCCGCGACTGACTGTTGATAGCAGCTCCTCGTACAGCTGGTCGGGGGACGCGCCGCCCTGCCGAAGAGAGAGAAGGGAAGCCCAGATGGTGAATGCATTGCAGGGACAGGCATACATATATTGTACATATATGTAATACAATATGATAGAGTAACATGTTATTGTAGTGGTGGCTGGCGCAGTGTTCAGAGTATTCCGTGACAACTAGAGTATTAATTACTGGCAGTGGCGACTTATTCCAGTGTGTGTGTGTGTGTGTGTGTGTGTGTGTGTGTGTGTGTGTGTGTGTGTGTGTGTGTGTGTGTGTGTGTGTGTGTGTGTGTGTGTAGACAGACAGTGTGACAGAGAGAGAGAGAGTGTGTGTGTGTGTGTGTGTGTGAGAGTGTGAGAGAGAGAGAGAGAGAGAGAGAGAGAGAGAGAGAGAGAGAGAGAGAGAGAGAGAGAGAGAGATAGCGCCTTCTCCGTTTTTATCATGTGTGTGTTGGGGCGGGGTGGAATAGGAGTGGGTGCCTTTCCCTTCATTGGTGTGTGTGTGTGTGTGTGTGTGTGTGTGTGTGTGTGGCTGCCTAGTATAACAACTATGTTCAATATGGTGTTTATGTCTGGAGTTTGTCCACTCCTACGCTGATGATACCACCCTACATCTTTCCAAGTTCTTTCAGAGACGTCCAACCCTTCAGGAATTCAACAGATCACGCGGGGACGCCACGGAACGCCTGACTTCCGATCTTTCTAAGATTTCCGATTGGGGCAGAGAAAATTTAGTAGTGTTCAATGCCTCAAAAACTCAATTCCTCCATCTATCAACTCAACACAACCTTCCAGACAACTATCTCTTCTTCAATGACACTCAACTGTCTCCCTCTTCCACACTGAATATCCTCGGTCTGTCCTTTGCTCATAATCTTAACTGGAAACTTCACATCTCATCTCTCGCTAAAACAGCTTCTATGAAGTTAGGTCTTCTGAGGCGTCCCCGACAGTTTTTCTCGCCCCTCCAACTGCTTACTCTGTATAGGGGCCTTATCTGTCCCTGTATGGAGTACTCTTCGCATGTTTGGGGGGGTTCCAGTCACACAGCTTTGCTTGGTAGGGTGGAATCGAAAGCTCTTTGTCTCATCAACTTCGCTCCTCTCACTAACTGTCTTCAGTCTCTTTCTTACCGCCGAAATGTTGCATCTCTTTTTATCTTTTATCGCTATTTTCATGGTAACTGTTCTACTGATCTTGCTAACTGCATGCCTCCCCTTCTCCTGCGGCCTCGCTGCAAAAGGCTTTCTTCATCCTCTCATCCCTATTCTGTCCAACTCCCTAATGCAAGAGTTAACCAGTACTCTCAATCATTCATCCCTTTCACTGGTAAACTCTGGAACTCCCTCCCTGCATCTGTATTTCCGAATTCCTACAACTTGTCCTCTTTTAAGAGGAAGATATCGAGGCATTTGCTCCCCTAATTCTGGCTGACGGTTTTGGCACTTTTTGCACTTTTTAGAGAGCCAGCACTCAAGTGAGCCTTTTTTAATTTTTTTTTTTTTTTTTTTGCCCTTGGCTGGCCCTCTTCCCTACGTAAAAAAAAAAGAAAATGAGTAAGAGCCAAAATACATACTGTATTTAAAGAGGTAACAGATCAGACCCAAACAATTATAGAGGCATAAATGTCATTAATTCTATTACTAAATTACATATGATTCTGTGCCACAGACTGGGTCATTGGTTCATCTCGTTTCGCGAGCAGGTTGGAGCACAGAGCCGGCGTGGCTGCACCGGACATATCGCCACGTTCCGCCTTCTCACGGACATGGCTCGCCGGAAAGAAAAAGACAAAATTGTTTGTTACATTCGTGGATCTCAGTAAGGATTACCAAGGGATAAATTGTGTATCATATTACGGCGGTTAGGTTGTGGCATGGTGATGGTAGCAGCTCTGGTAGCGATGTACATCACTACAGAGTCAGCCATTGGCGGTGCCGTTATGACAACCACACGTGGGGGTGAGGCAGAGATGGATGGATAGATGGATTTTGGGTAAGGCGCCGCAACATCTACGGTCATCTGGCGCCGCTACAATATCCGCCACCCCACAGGGATCACCTGAAGATCCGCCACCCCAGATTGTCTCACCTGAAGATCCACCACCCCAGACTCTCTCACTTTTAAGATCAGCCTTTTTTTTCATACACATTCAGGTGTAACAAAGAGTAAAAAAATTTTTATAAATCAGGAAATTAAAGTCATTTATTGAAACATGAACTCATTAAAAAACTTAGTGGATATAAAAAATGCAGAAAAAAGTTTACTTCATTAAAATAATAATAATAACAATAATAATAATAATATTAATAATAATAATAATAATAATAGTTATTATTATTATAATAATAATATCAATAATAGTAATAATAATATAATAGTAGTATAGTAGTAGTAGTAGTAGTAGTAGTAGTAGTAGTAGTAGTAGTAGTAGTAGTAGTAGTAGTAGTAGTAGTAGTACCAGCAGTAGTAATAGTAATAACAATAATGATAATTGTAATAATAATAATAATAATAATAATAATAATAATAATAATAACAATAATAATAATAATAATAATAATAATGATAATAACAATAATAATAATAAAATAATAGTAATGATAGTAATCATGATAATAACAATAATGATAATAATAAAAATAATAATAATGATGCTAACAATAATAGTAATAATAATGTTAATAGTAGTAGTAGTAGTAGTAGTAGTAGTAGTAGTAGTAGTAGTAGTAGTAGTAATAACAATAATGATAATAATAATAATAATAATAATAATAATATTATTATTATTATTATTATTATTATTATTATTATTAGCATCATTGGATCACCTGAAGATCCGCCACCCCAGATTCTCACCTGAAGATCCGCCACCCCAGATTATCTCACCTGAAGATCCGCTACCCCGAGTGCGGCTGGGGTGGCGGATCTTCAGGTGATCCCTAAAAAAACAATTAAAAACTTAAATCAAAACTATCTAAAAATACAATTAAAGTAAATAAAACATTAAAATACACATAATAAAATATAATTCACAGTTTGGGGAGAAGGGCAGCTTCCCCCAAGTACCTAAAAACATCATGGCCAGGGGACAGGCATGCTGGTCCAAGGAGTGAGATAACGGACACAGCTATCTCTACCGCGACACCGGTAGAGGTAGCGGTGTTGTAAATCAATAAAACTAGGGCACTCGACCAGGAGGTGACGCACGGTGAGCGCCACCAGGCAGTCATCACAGTAGGGTTGAGGGTCCCTGGTCAACAAATATCTTTGTGTAAGATACGTGTGACCGATTCTCAGCCACGCTAATACAATCTATTTACGGCGGTCGCGAATATGGGTGTATGTCCAGTCAGAGAGAATGGAAGTGGTGATATCTCTCATTTTCGCGGTGGCAATCCCGTTTGCCACCTCCTTTGTCATCTTGCAACAATAGCCAGACGAATGTACTGGAATACATCTTTAAACGGGACAGGGGCAGGGGATGGAGCGCGACACGATATACTCTTTTCGTGAGCAGATATAGCCACTACAAAGCTGATAAAACCAATGGGTGAAGGGAAATAATAGAGGAGAGAGCAGTAAGAGCACTGCGAGTCACTAAAAATTGTAAAAGAAGAAACCGGGAGAGTGAAAATTATCTGTAAAGCAAGAACTAAGGCACACAGCTCTGCAGTAAAAACAGATGCCACTGAAGGAATGCTACCAGACCGGTAGAAAGAGGGAAAAACCACACTAAACCCAACACCTGCATCAGACTTGGAACCATCAGTTAAAACAGGGATGTCATAAGAATGAGTAGAAGTGTGTTCTAAAAACCGTGTGTGGGACATAACTGGCAGGAAATCCTTCTTGTCATCCATGGCAGAAACGCATAATGAGACAGCGGGAAGCTGCCAATAACTAACTAGTGAGAGTCAGAAAGAGTAGACAGGAGTGGGGGCGATAGATAAGTCCGTCAGGAGATTGGCAGCTCGAAGGCCAAAGGGAGACTAGGTCGAGTGACATACGCCTGAGAACGCGAGTCCCCCAATATTGACACACAAGGGACAGAATCAGGAAGACGATGGGTGCAAAACCAACACCGGAGCATCGAAGACTGGCGCTGGAGTTCGAGCAGCCAGAAACCAGCATCCACTAGTAAGCTAGGAATTGAAGATGTCCGAAATACACCCGTAGCCAAGCGGACCCCAGCATGATGCACGGAGTCAAGCACGCGTAGCCGTGCATCCGTTGCAGATGAGTAGATCTCACAACCGTATTCCAGCTAAGGAAATATAAGTGAACGATGAAGAAGCAATAGGGTGTCCCTGTTCAGGCCCCAAGAGGTGTGACTTAAAACTCGAAGAAGGGATAATGCCTTCCTACAAGATACCTTAAGATAACGGAAATGGGGAAGCCAGGTGAGACGGTTGTCAAACACATGGCCAAGATATCGAGTCACCTTCACACATGAGAGGCATTTATTGGCGAGGTATAAATGAGGATCTGCATGGCTACGGTCTTCGAAGTGGAGAAACGAAAACGTGTAACTGGACACCCTATTGATTGCCAGTTGGAGCTTGCGCTCAATCAGTGACATCCTATCAGCAGCTAAAGAAATACATAAATCATCAACATATAAGGAGCTGTGAACGCCATCTGGGAGAATATCTATAGCACCATTTATGGCGACTGCGAATAGTGTAACAGTAAGAATACTTCCCTGTGGGACACCATCATTTAGAGCACTAGCCTCGGAGAGAACACTCCCCACTCGAATCTCTAAAAGACGTCTAGATAAAAACTGCTGAATAAAAATAGGATGGTGGCCACGGAGGCCAAAATCAAACAAGGAACGTAAAATACCATGGCACCAAGCTGTGTTGTAGGCCTACTCCAGGTCAAAAAATACGGTTACCTGGTGGTGGTGACTAGCGAAGGCATCACAAATAGAGGACTCGAGGGATAAAAGAGCATCGGAAACAATACTGTACCGATGACAAGTACTTCCCCCCTCTCCAAGTACCACATGAGTCTTACATTAACCATCTTTTCAACACTTTACAAAATGTAGGATGTCAAAGATATAAGACGGTAGTTCGTAGCCTGAAGATTATCTTTCCCAGGCTTAGGAAATGGGAGAACCACTGGCACAGCCCAAGAAGATGGAAAATCACCGGTATGCCAAATCATATTATAAAGATTTAATAAAAAGATAAAAGCACGGTCAGACATGTGACGCAAGAAGGCGTAAGGAATATCATCTGGACCAGGAGAAAAGTTATGACACTGGGAAAAAGTGGTCCGCAACTCGGAGACAGAGAAGGGGACATTATAAAGACTCCCCTCCAGTTGAAGAAAAGTTAGCCTAGCGTGCACCTGGCGCTGCCGGATCCTTCCTAGAAACACTGTCAAAGTGTTCTGCAAAGAGGTCGGCGACAGTCTTGGGATCTGCCACCTTTTGTCCAGCAGACAACAAGACTGGTGGGGAAGGCGCAGAATTCTTCCCAGTAACTCGGCAGACTTTGGTGAACACATCCGTAAGAGGGGTGCGAACATTAATGGAAGAGACATAGGCTTTCCAAGAGACTCTTTGTGCCTCCCTCAAAACGCGGCGAGCCCAAGCACGGCTGCTTCGAAAAGCATACCAAACACTGCGAGTCCCGACGATGTCGCCGAAGATGAGAGAAAGCCGCCCGTTTCTCTCTCACAGCGTTGGTGCATGCTGCATTCCACCAAGGAACGAGACGCTTAGTACAGTGACCGGACGTCCTAGGGATTGTCTGAAGTGCAGTGGAACGTAAAAAATCAATGAAATAATCAACGGTCTCAGAACAAGTATCAAAGTCAGCCAACGGACTGATAAAAGGGCTAAGTTCGGTGAATCATGGCCAATCTGCCTTATCTAAAACCCAACGTGGGGGGCGGGATTGTGTCTTAGATTCCTCAGATTCCATCAAAATTGGAAAGTGGTCACTGCCATATAAACTGGTAGGACCCGCCAATTAAAATCAAGGAAAGCATTAGATGTGCACGAGAAAGATCGAGAGCTGTAAAAGTCCCAGTTGGACTGTGAAAATGTATAACATCTCCAGAATTTAAAACTTCCAATCACTCATCCTCAATGAAAGAAGTGATTCATCCCAACAAGGGTGATGGCCGTTAAAATCTCCCAACAAGAGGAAAGGCGGAGTCAGCTCACACACTAGGCCATCAAGATCACCTCTTGAGACAGGAACCCGAGGAGGGAGATATAGACTGCAAATAGTGTAGGATCGTCCCAGAAGGACTTTGATAGCAACCACCTGAAGGGAAGAGTTAAGTTGCAATGGGACAACAGGTATATCCTGACGGACTAGGATAGCTGTGGCACCATGGTGGCTCTGTTCAGGGAAAGGAGTGCTATAAAAGGCACGATAGCCAGGGGGACTAGAATAAGAACTATCACCAAGCATAGTCTCTTATAGAGCGACACAGGCTGGAGAGAACTCCGACAGTACAGCTCGGAGTTCCCCCCACGAGGCGCAAAGGCCTCTACAGTTCCAATGTAGAAGATTGAAGATAACTATTAGGGTGCAGTGGACGGGCGATCCTTTTGAAGAAGGCGGGAAATAAAACACCTCACCCGAAGATTGATGGGACCGATATGAACACAGTCTGGGAGGGTGGAACCAAAGAGGGTGAGAAGGACCATGCTGGAAGAGTTCTTCATCTTAGTCACCTTTTGGACTGAGCTAGCACGCATAGCCAGTATTTCCTCCTCAGGAAATTCATAAAGATCCTGACTGTACACACAACCTTTACTACAATTATAGGTGGGATGGGCCTTTACGGTTTCAAACAAGCTGTCAGTAGGGCATGGGAGATGTTGCAACATCCTTGCCTACGTAATATCTTTAGCTCGCACGAGGACCCCCTTACCGTACTTCTCGAGATTTCCCTCAGGAATCGTTTTGAAAGAGGTACAAAGAGCCTCTTGGAAAGCTTATATATCTTCCATTAATGCCCGCACCCCTCTTATGGATGTCTTTAACAAAGTCCGCCGAATTGCTGGGAAGTATTCTGCTCCTCTCCCACCAGTTTTGTTGTCTGCTGGGCGAACGGTGACAGACCCTAAGACTGTCGCCGACCTCTTCGCCGAGCACTTTGCCAGTATTTCCCCGAAGGATCCTGCAGCCCCAGGCGCACGTCACCGCCAGAGAATGGAATCTCTCGGCATAAATTTTTCTTCCACTGAAGGGGAGTCCTATAATGTCCCCTTCTCTGCCTCCGAGTTGCGGACTGCTTTGTCCCAGTGTCATGAGTCATGACTCTTCTCCTGGTCCAGACGACATTTCTTATGCCTTTTTGCGTCACATGTCTGACCGTGCTTTCAACTTTTTATTAAATCTTTATAATATGATTTGGCATACCGGTGACTTTCCATCTTCTTGGGCTGTAGCAGTGGTTCTCCCATTTCCGAAGCCTTGGAAAGATAATCTTCAGGCTACGAACTACCGTCATATATCTTTGACATCCTGTATTTGTAAAGTGTTAGAAAAGATGGTAAATGTAAGACTCATGTGGTACTTGGAGAGGGAAGTACTTGTCATCGGTGCAGTACGGCTTCCGAAAGATGAGGTCTACTACTGATGCTCTTTTATCCCTTGAGTCTTCTATTTGTGAGGCCTTCGCTAATCACCACCATCAAGTAACAGTGTTTTTTGACCTGGAGAAGGCCTACGACACGGCTTGGTGTCATGGCATTTTACGTTCCTTGTTTAATTTGGGCCTTCGTGGCCACCTTCCTATTTTTATTCAGCAGTTTTTATCCAGACGTCTTTTACGGATTCGAGTTGGGAGCGTTCTCTCCGATGCTACTGCTCTAAATGATGGCATCCCACAGGGAAGTATTCTTAATGTTACATTATTCGCAGTCGCCATTAATGGTGTTATTGATACTCTTCCAGATGGCGTTCAAAGCTCCTTATATGTGGATGACTTGTGCATCTCTTTTGCTGCTGCTAGGATGTCACTGATTGAGCGAAAGCTCCAACTGGCAATCAATCGGGTGTCCAGTTGGGTCAACATAAATGGTTTTCGTTTCTCCACCTCAAAGACCGTGTCTATGCATTTTTGTCGTAATCGTGGCGTTCATCCAGATCCCGATTTATATTTAGCCAATAGACGCATCTCATGTGTGGAGGCCATTCAATATCTTGGCCTATTGTTTGACAACCGTCTTACTTGGGTTCCCCATTTCCGTTCTCTTAAAGCGTCTTGCAGAACGGCACTATCCTTTCTTCTGGTTTTAAGTCACACCTCTTGGGGTGCGGACAGGGATACTTTGCTGCTTCTGTATCGTACACTTATACTTCCAAAGCTGGAATACGGCTGTGAGATCTAATCATCCGCAACGGATGCACGGCTACGCGTGTTTAACTCCGTGCATCATGCTGGGATCCGCTTGGCTACTGGTGCATTTCGGACATCTCCAATACCTAGTCTATTAGTGGATGCTGGATTCTGGCCGCTCGACTTTCGGCGCCAGTCTTCGATGCTCCGGTGTTGGTTTCCCACCCACTGTCTTCCTGATTCTGTCCCTTGTCTGTCAATATTGCGGGACTCTCGTTCGCAGGTGTATGTCACTCGACCTGGTCTCCCTCAACCTTTTTGCCATCGATTTGCAAATCTCATGGCGGATTTATCTATCGACCCCACTCCTGTGTAGTCTGGTTATTGGCAGGTTCCTGTTATCTCATTATGCTCTCCTGCCATGGATGTTAAGAAGGATTTTCTGCCAGCTCTGTCCCACACACGGTTTTTAGAACACTTTTTTATCCATTCTAATGATATTCCTGTTTTTACTGATGATTCCAAATCCGACGCAGGCGTTGGATTTAGTGTGGTTTTCCCCTCTTTTTATCGGTGTGACAGCCTTCCTTCAGTGGCATCCGTCTTTACTGCGGAGCTGTCTGCCATAGTCCTAGCTTTACAAATAATTTTTACTCTCCCGGTTTCGTCTTTTACAATTTTTAGTGCCTGTCGCAGTGCTCTTACTTCTCTCTCTTGCACTATATCCTTTAACCCTTTGGTTTTATCAGCCCTGGAGTGGCTATATCTTCTTACCCAACGAGGATATCGTGTTGGGTTCTGTTGGGTCCCTGGTCATGTAGGTGTTCCCGGGAATGAACACGCAGATCGTTTTTTTTTTTTTTTTTTACATTACAAGGGCACTGGCCAAGGGAAAACAAAGTGTTGGAAAAAAAAATCCCGCTGGTTGCCAGGCCCTGTTAAGAGGAAAGTAGGAGAAAGAGAAAACAAAAAATCTAAAAGGAGGGTCCAGTTAACGTAAGAGGTGTCTTGACACTCCTCTTTGAAAGAGTTTAAGTCATAGGCAGGTGGAAATACAGACACAGGTAGAGAGTTCCAGAGTTTACCAGTGTAGGGAATGAAGGAGTGAAGATACTGGTTAACTCTTGCATTAGGAAGATGGACAGAATAGGGATGAGAAGAAGTAGAGAGTCTTGTGCAGCGAGGCCGCAGGAGGGGGAAGGCAAGCAGTTAGCAAGTTCAGAAGAGCAGACAGCATGAAAACAGCGGTAGAAGACAGATAAAGATGCAACATTGCGGCGGTGACTTAAAGAATCAAGACAGTCAGTTAGAGGAGAAGAGTTGATAAGACGAAAAGCTTTAGATTCCACCTTGTTTAGTAAAGCTGTGTGTGGATCCCCCAGACATGAGAGCCATACTCCATACACGGGCGGATAAGGCCCTGTACAGAGCAAGCAGCTGGGAGGGAGAGAAAATGGACGAAGACGCCACAGGACACCTAACTTCTTGGAAGCTGATTTAGCAAGAGTAGAGATGTGAAATTTCCAGTTTAGATTTTTAGTGAAGGATAGACCGAGTGTGTTTAATGTAGAGGAGAGGGAAGTTGAGTGTTATTGAAGAAGAGAGGATAGTTGTCTGGAAGGTTATGTCGAGTAGATAGTTGTAGAAATTGAGTTTTTGAGGCATTGAACAAAACCAGGTTTTCTCTGCCCCAATCAGAAACAAGTGAAAGATCAGAAGTTAGGCGTCCTATAGCATCTCGCCTTGAGTCATTTAATTGTTGTTGGGTTGGGCGTCTGTTGAACGCTGTTGAATAATGCAAGGTGGTATCATCAGCATAGGAGTGGATAGGGCATTGAGTCAGATTTAGGAGATCATTGATGAATAATAGAAAGAGAGTGGGTGATAGGACAGAACCCTGTGGAACACCACTGTTGATAGTTTTAGGGAAGAACAGTGACCGTCTACTACAGCAGCAATAGAACGATCGGAAAGGAAACTGGAGATGAAGGTACAGAGAGAAGGATAGAATCCGTAGGAGGGTAGTTTAGAAATTAAAGATTTGTGCCAGACTCTATCGAAGGCTTTCGATATGTCAAGGCCGACAGCAAAGGTTTCACCGAAGTCCCTAAAAGAGGATGACCAAGATTCAGTTAGGAAAGTAAGAAGATCACCAGTAGATCTGCCTTTACGGAAACCATACTGGCAATCAGAGAGAAGGTTGTGAGCTGATAGATGCCTCATTATCTTCCTATTAAGGATAGACTCAAAGGCTTTAGAAAGGCAGGAAATCAAAGCTATAGGGCGGTAGTTAGAAGGATTGGAGTGGTCACCTTTTTTAGGGACAGGTTGAATGTGAGCAAACTTCCAGCAAGAAGGATAAATAGAAGTAGAGAGACACAGATGAAAGAGTTTGACCAGGCAGTGAGCGAGTTCGGAAGCACAGTTTTTGAGAACAACAGGAGGGACTCCATCCGGACCGTAAGCCTTCCGAGAATCAAGGCCAGAGAGGGCCAGGAAAACGTCTTTATAAAGAATTTTAATTTTAGGGATGAAGTAGTCAGAGGGTGGAGGAGTAGGAGGAATATGCCCAGAATCATCCAAAGTTGAGTTGGTAGCAAAGGTTTGAGCGAAGAGTTCAGCTTTAGAAAAAGAAGAGACAGCTGTAGAGCCATCTGGATGAAGTAAAGGAGGGAAAGACGAAGAAGTAAAGTTGTTAGAGATATTATTGGCTAGATGCCAGAAATCTCGAGAGGAGTTAGAATTGGAAAGACTTTGACATTTTCTATTGATGAAAGAGTTTTTAGTAAGTTGGAGAATAGATTTGGCATGAAAACAATAATCATCCCAAGGGAAATCAGAATAGTACTGCCTTAGTTCCTCCCACTTAGCAGAGTTAAAATGCCAGAAGCACCTCCGCTTAGGCGGGTCCTGAGGCTGCACTGGAGTGATAGAACAGGTAGCGGAAATTAGATTGTGGTCGGAGGAGCCCAACGGAGAGGAAAGTTTAACAGAGTAAGCAGAAGGGTTGGAGGTTAGGAAAAGATCAAGAATGTTGGGCGTGTCTCCAAGGCGGTCAGGAATACGGGTAGGGAACTGCACTAGCTGCTCTAGGTCATGAAGTTGAAGGTTTGTTCACCAGGTTGGTCAGTGAAAGAAGATGAAAGCCAAAGCTGGTGGTGAACATTGAAATCCCCTAAAATGGAGATCTCAGCAAAAGGAAAGTGAGATAAGATGTGCTCCACCTTGGAAGTCAAATAGTCAAAGAATTTTACATAGTCAGAGGAATTAGGTGAGAGGTATACAGCACAGATGAATTTAGTTAGAGAGTGACATTGAAGTCTTAGCCAGATGGTAGAAAATTCTGAAGATTCAAGATTGTGGGCACGAGAGCAAGTGGTGTCGTTACGCACGTATGCGCAACATCCAGCTTTGGATTGAAAATGAGGATAGAGCAAGTAGGAGGGAACAGAAAAGGGGCTGCTGTCAGTAGTCACAGACAACTGTGTTTCGGTTAGGAAGAGAAGATGAGGTTTAGTAGAGGAGAGGTGGTGTTCCTCTCCTTACACAAAGGTACCTCCTGACCAGGGACCCTCAACCTTACTGTGATAACTGCCTGGTGCCGCTTACGGTGCAGCACCTACTAGTGGAGTTCCCGAGTTTGACCGACTTAAGACACCGATACCTCTACCGCTGTCGCGGTAGAGATAGCGGTGTCTATTATATCTCAAAGGTCCTTGGACCAGAGTGCCTGGCCCAAGGCCATGACGTTTTTAGATTTTTGGGAAAGGCTGGCCTTCTCCCAAAGCTGTAAATTTTATTTTATTTTACTCTATGTATTTTAATGTTTTATTTAGGTTTATAGTGTTTTTAGTTTTTACATTCTTAATTGTATTGTTTTTAATGACTTTAATTAGTTTATATATATATATATATATATATATATATATATATATATATATATATATATATATATATATATATATATATATACACACGTTTGTTGAAATTAGTTTATTGTAGCGGCGCCATATGACCGTCGTTGTTGCGGCGCCATTAATTCAAAATCCATCCATCCATCCCTCAGGAATCATGCTGATCTCTTTGGCCAGGTGCGGGGAGGCATGGATGAAATTCCCACACCCATTTCCGTAGTACGCCAAAAACCAACGTGGAGGCGCGATCTGGCTGACTTCTGGAACTGAATTCTCTAGATAGTTGTCAAAAACATTTGGGATATAATCCATGTCACTGTCTGAAACATTACGTGATTGGAGAGGTTCAGTTTTAAAGCCAGAGCCGGCAAGGGGCAGAGATGCTACATGTTCAAAAGCCAAACGAGCTTCATCACATGACAGAAACGTCGCATAGCAGCGGTTAGATGGAAAGTCCTTATCATAAACAAGTCGGATGCGAAGAACCGTGCAATACGCCTTGAGAAGGGAGTGCAAGGCGTGATAAGAAAAATATGGATTAACATTTACCATCAAGAGGGAGTCAAATTCAGCAGAAATGCGGCCCTCAGAAGAACTTTCAGAACGGGAGACTGCTGTGGGGAGACCCTTGTGGAGGGGAATACTCCTCCTTACTCAGATCTGAAGTAGAA
Organism: Portunus trituberculatus; assembly: GCF_017591435.1. NCBI lineage: Eukaryota > Metazoa > Arthropoda > Malacostraca > Decapoda > Portunidae > Portunus > Portunus trituberculatus. Next base: position 67,790 of record NC_059269.1, on the reverse strand, counting down.
GTCTCGCAAGCCAGGTCAGTCACCTCACGAGAACCTGATAATTTTTTGTGTTTTCCCATAAGCAGACAGTAACACAAAACACGACAGAGTTGAGACCCCCTTCCCAAAGCCTAGACACCCAACCATCCAGCACAGGACGACCCCTCTTGGGTGATCCCTCCAGTGGGTGGCTCCGCTGGTCCACTGGCAGCTTATGTCTGGCCCCTCACTGGCGACCTTACTAGCATGGGTAGCCCTTTCCCCCTCGAAAGGGCAGAGCAGGGGCCTAAGCCCCCTCTAGCCTAGCTCGCCAGGTCACAGGGCACGACAAGGCGGTTCCCATCTGCGGGGCGTGACCAGGATCGTCTGTCTACCAACAGAGGAGCGTCTGTGTGTAAGTGGAAAGGTTCAGACTGAGTGGCATGTTGAGAATTGTCCCAGTAGGAGAGATATTAGGCAAGTGCAGGTTTAACCAGGGTTGAGGAACTTTTCAGTGGCAAGTACACGGAAGAGGTCGTTTCTAAAATTGTTCATGATGTTCTTAAATCACATCAGTAATGAGTAGGAGTGATTTTAGGTTTCTTTAATAGTATTAATGGAATTGATTTTTCCTTTGCTGAAGCAGTGGCTGTCTCAGAGTGTTGTTTGGATGCTAAATATTTGTAATTTGTAGTAATAGTCTGTTTTAATGTTTAGCTTTAAAGTAATTTTTGTCACTTTCGTTGACAGCATAATTACTTTTCTTTACTAAGAATAAAAATCCATAAAGGATGTTGTCCCGGTGTGTGGTGTGTGCCTGGTTTCAGGCCTATCCGAAGATCGGAAATAATGAGCTCTGAGCTCGTTACGTAGGGTAACGTCTGGCTGGCAGCAGATCAAACAGTGAAACACACTCACTCACACACACACACACACACACACACACACACACACATATATATATATATATATATATATATATATATATATATATATATATATATATATATATATATATATATACCGGCCCGGTAGTTCGGTGGTTAGAGCGCTGGCTTCACAAGCCAGATGACCGGAGTTCGATTCCCCGGCCGGGTGGAGATATTTGGGAGTGTCTCCTTTCACGTGTAGCCCCTGTTCACCTAGCAGTGAGTAGGTACGGGATGTAAATCGAGGAGTTGTGGTGTGTGGTGTGTGCCTGGTCTCAAGCCTATCCGAAGATCGGAAACAATGAGCTCTGAGCTCGTTCCGTAGGGTAACGTCTGGCTGTCTCGTCAGAGATTGCATCAGATCAAACAGTGAATCACACCAGTGATGTTAACTTTTCTAGCCCACATTGTCGTACCGAACCACCAGAATTATCGTATTTTGCCTAATATTATCGTACATCCAAAGAAAAAATAATATACACACATCGGAACTGCATTATACACTGTATTGAACATTTCATTAATTTTCATTAATTTTCATATGCAAATGACATACTACACATACAAAGGTTACACAAAGGTGTGTGTATATATATATATATATATATATATATATATATATATATATATATATATATATATATATATATATATATATATATATATATATATATATATATATATATATATATATATATATATATATATATATATATATATATATATATATTGTGATGGGCACCGTCTTAATCCCCTTTAATTTATTATATTATTATATGTGAAGCCTATGGCCACCCATCGCGGGCCCCTCGGACTGTTCTGTTGAGCAAACGGCCTGCCTCCCGCCCATGCTTCTCGTTGCGAGCGGGACTCAGTACAGAGGTAGCCTTCAGCGGAGATAGACACGCACTCTCGTCGGTCTGGCACAGTGTTAGGGAGATTCGTGTTGGTGGGCTTCTCTTGTTACTCGCTAGTCATTGGTCTGGGAGTTGTGCCCTCCTGTTGAGTAGCTGGCTTGTTACTCGGTAGACCGTGGCTGTGTAGGACAACGGGCTTGTTGTCCTAAGGAGTGTGGCCGGTTGGGTCTACATTTCCTGTCTTGCGTTCGCCCCCTCGTGGTGTGGCGACGCGGAGAGACACGTTACTGTCTCGTCCTGATTGTTTGTTTGTAGGTGGCCGTGGTCACCAGTGTGTTTGGTGGGCGGCTGTGCCCCACCATCTGTTGTGTAGTATCAGTAGTATACTGTGTATAGTAACCAGCCAGTCTTCAGCGGAGGTAGACACGTGCGCTCTTGGTTTCTGGCACAGGGTGGAGACACGTCTTGTTACTCACTAGTCATTGGTCTGGGAGTTGTGCCCTCCTGTTGAGTAGTTGGCTTGCTACTGTGTAGACCGTGGCTGTGTAGGACAACGGGCTTGTTGTTCTGAGGAAAGTGTAGCCGGTTGAGGCTACATTTCCTGTTGTGCGTTCGTCCACTCGGGTGTGGCGACGCGGAGGGACGCGTTATTGTTTCGTCCCGTTGTTGCTGTTGGTGGCTGTGCTCACCAGTGTGTTTTGTTGGGTGGCTGTGTGCCCCCACCATCTTTTGTATAATTTCAGTAGTAAACTGTATTGTAGTGGTAGTAGCCACGCACACCATTGAAGGCTGAGAGGCTTCATGTCGGCCAGTAGTGCGTAATTGTCGTCCACCAGACATCTCTGCGACGAGTATATAGTGGGTGTC
>NC_059269.1:52679-62679 GCF_017591435.1 Portunus trituberculatus | reverse complement strand
GTAGCTGGCTTGCTACTGGGTAGACCATGGCTGTGTAGAACAACTGGCTTGTTGTCCTGAGGAAAGTGTAGCCGGTTGGGGCTGCATTTCCTGTTGTGCGTTCGTCCACTCGGGTGTGGCGACGCGGAGGGACGCGTTATTGTTTCGTCCCGTTGTTGCTGTTGGTGGCTGTGGTCACCAGTGTGTTTTGGTGGGCGGCTGTGTGCCCCCACCATCTTTTGTATAGTTTCAGTAGTAAACTGTATTGTAGTGGTATTAGCCACGCTATTGAATGATGAGAGGCTTCATGTCGGCCAGTAGTGCGTAGTGTCGTTCGCCAGACGTGTCTGCGACGAGTATATAGTAGGTGTCACCCGTAGATGGTGTCTGGGCTTGTGTGTACATCACCGGATGTGCTGTACACATCATATATTGCAGTAGTAGTAGGCCAGGGATGTCAGTCTAACAGGTATTAGTAAGCACTTGTTGTAGTAGGATATTATAGTAATATAATATACCGCGCGCGTTGTTCCGGTCTGTGAGTTATCACAGTCTGTGGACAAGGCGGGTGGAGAGGCATTAATACTTCATAGAGAAATGGGTGGAATTGTCCTTGTGGGCGGTTTCTCTAGGGGGTATTAAGGCCTCGCCCTGTTAAACAGCATCTACCATTTATAAATTCTACTTGGTTGGGTACAGGAGGAGAAGGAGTTGCTGAGGAGATTCCCTTACAGTGGGGGAAATTATACACTGTTGGCGACCTTGAAAGAACCTGAGGGTTACGTCGGCTGCGAGTTATATTAGTGGGGACTCTGTGGAGTGTTTTATAATCCCCACTGTACTGACCGTAACAAAGTTGGCGGTTTTGCCAGTATAACAGTCTAGTGAGCTGTAGCAGCTAACCGCAGCCGGGTGATGTACAACCGTAACAGTGGCGACCTCGCCAGGATCAACCAAATGCTTTATAGTGTGTAGTGTTATTGTGTGGGGTATTATTACTTATATTATTTTATTGTTTGTGAGGACGAGTCCCTGTGAGCACCATGGAGAGAGTTACTGGTCTTTTCACCTCAGCAGTGGAGGGTGAGGATGCGAGTGTGAGCCGGCGAGACTCACCACGTGGGTATGATGAGTCGGTGGCCGCGCGTGGGGTCAGCCACCATACTCATACCATATTTGGTACTTTTTAACTCAAAAGTACGTTTGGTACGTCTTTCAATAAATTTGGTACTAAACTGTTTCCGTAGGATTGTTCGAATCTGATATTAGAAAAAAAATCCCAACTGACTGACTGACTGTTTCCCATTTCCTCCTGTATGAGATATTTAATTAAATAAAATACGCATATATTGTGATAATAATAAAAAATAACAATATTTATGTAAATAACATTACATATTTTCGTCAGTGTAAATTATAAATATACTATATTGTCGACTGAAGTCGTTGGGTTTGAGATTCGGACACCTCTGCTGAGCCAAACCGTACGGAGTCGGACCTGACTACTAGTATCCAACACGTACCATACTCGTCAGAATACAGGCGCCGCGTCTCAGACTCGACTGGTTCGTCAGTGTCTGTCAGTCTGGCGTGGGTTGTACCCCTACGGATTACCTTCAGGATCTTGTAGCGTGGGTGTCGTGAAACTGATAAAAGTAAAACCACGTTTGTGCTATAATTACGGTGAAGGATCAGATTATGCAGACAGTTTGCCCTAAGGACAGTAAAACACCTGCTTGTGCTCTTGGCTTTTTTTTATAAAATCAAGAGTGGCAGCACTGGTCCATCACTCATCAGTGTCTGTCTGGTGTCACAGCTAGTGGTCTGGTGATCTATCACCCTGTCTTAAGGGTCTTGTAGCGTGAGTGTCGTTAAAGTGAAACCACGTTTGTTTTGTAATTACGGTGAAGGATCAGATTATGTAGACAGTTTGCTTTTATTCAGGACAGTATTATACGTACCAATACCAGCTTATCAGAAACAAATGTAGCCTGGGCGTTTGCATATTTTTTTTTATAAATTTTATTCTATTTATTCAATTATTTTTTAAAGGGAAAACATATATGTTAGTGTGCATGTGTAGGAATGAGTTAGGAAACGTGTGTGTGTGTGTGTGTGTGTGTGTAGGGAAGGATTATGTGTGTGTGTGTGTGTGTGTGTGTGTGTGTGTGTGTGTGTGTGTGTGTGTAGATGGGTGGGGAAGGATTATGTGTGTGTGTGTGTGTGTGTGTGTGTGTGTGTGTGTGTAGATGGGTGGGAAGGATGTGTGTAGCGAAGGACCGCCACGTGCGTGGGAGTGGGGTGAATATGTGAGGAAAGATGAGTAAGGTATGTGCTTTAGTGGCCTTGGGGTCTACGAGATAATTTCATACAGTACGGTTACGAATGTTATTTATTCGTTTTTTTTTTATCCAGGGTTAATGACATGCTACAAGCATGAGTGATATCAGCCAAGTAAGACCACATGACTCTGACAGTGATGATGAGGGTCCTCAGACTCCAAAGAAGAAAGTCAAATATGATCATAAATTTCAGTTGAAACTGCTAAGTGACCCCAAATTCTCACCATGGATGATCCAGAGTAAGAAAAACCCAAATAAGGCATTCTGCATTGCATGTGATAGTGAATTATCCGGCAGCATAACATTACTAGAAAGGCACAACAACTGAGAAACACAAGAAAACATGAATGCAAGTAACCAGCATAAGAAAGTCACCAATTATTTTCAACCAAGTGTATCAGCAAGCTTTGAAAAACAAGTCGTAGCCTCAGAGCTTAAGATGTGCGCCTTCATTGCAGAACATAACACCTGTCTCAGTAATGGATAATTTGCCAGGGTTTATTGCTAATGTGTGCCCAGACTCAAAAATTGCGAGTGCTGTTAAATGTGGCAGAACAAAAGCCTCAGCTATCCTTGGGAACGTAATGGGTGATGCTTTTCTATCTGAGATTGTTGCTCGTCTGAAGGACACAAAATTTTCTCTCATCATTGATGAATCTACCGACCTTTCTACACAAAAACACCTTGTTTTGATTGCTCGGTTCTATGACCTTGAAGTTCAGAAAACTTGTGATCACTTTCTGAGTTTACTTGAGGTAACTGATTGTACAGCTCAAGGTATTTTTAGCTCAATAGTGCGGTTTTTTGACAGGCATTTAATTCCTATGAAAAATGTTATCGGCTTTGCCAGCGATAACGCAAGTGTTATGATGGGAGAAAGGGAGGAGTCATGGCTCTGCTAAGAAAAGAAAATCCATCCCTGTTTGTGCAAGGATGCGTGTGCACTCCATTGCCCTCTGTGCCTCAAATGCATGTGGCGAGCTGCCTAATAGGGTTGAAGAACTAGCTCGGAACATACATACCTACATAATGAACAGCCCTAAAAGATTCACAGAATATGAGGAATTTCAGAAATTCACAGAGGCTCCACTTCATAGAATACTGCACCCTAGTTTTACTAGATGGCTCTCCTTGGAAGAGGTGGTAAAAAGAGTTTTAGAGCAATGGCCTACACTTAAGCTGTATTTTACATCTGCTGCATTGGAGGATAAGATGGCATCTGCTTCAGCAATATTGCAGGAATTACATAATCCTGTTATAAAAATGTACTTTTCCTTTTTGGCATACATTCTGCCTGCAGTAAATAAACTAAACCTAGATTTCCAGGCAACATCCCTGAGAATTCATAAGCTTCGAACATCTATCAGTAGCAGTGTCATCTTAAGTAACTTCATGAAAGCAGACAAACTAAAAAGCAGTGATCTGACTCAGATTAATGTTCATGATCCTTCCAACTATCTCGGCCTTGGAGATACTATTTACCGCGGAGCAATAACAGAAAGTATTTTCCTAGAGCACTCTTCTGATATTTCTAACAGAGACTTAGAGCAGTTTCACGTGAAGACACTCAATTTCTATGTTGCTCTCTCAAAGCAAATGCTAAAACGTTTCCTGTCCTCTAATCTATTCAACAACTTACATCTGCTTGAAGCACTTGACCCATCAAATGTACAGCAAGGAAAACCAAAGTCTATCATACCACTGGCAGTAAAATTTCCAAATATAATTGAGAAGAGTGCGTATGAAGATCTTAACAGAGAGTGGAGAGAAATAATTTCATGTGAACTGCCAGCTCTAAGTGTAGCATCTGAGGAGCCTGAAAAATTCTGGTATGCTGCTTCACTAGAAAAGTGTGGTGATGAGGCAAGATTTCCGAATATCTCTAAGCTTATGATGAACCTGATGTCTCTGCCTCATTCGTCTGCTGCCGCAGAAAGGTTTTCCTCGTTACAAACATAAAAACAAAGAACAGATCACGACTAAAAACAGAGACTCTGAATGGATTGATACGTAGCAAATGTATGCTTCAGGACTACAGTTGCAAAACATGGCATCCTTCTCAGGTTCTTCTATCTAAAATGAGCCGAAAGTGGACTCCACAGGAAAACACAAGAGGGACGAGATTTACATCTTTAGTCAAGGTAAGAAAATTTGTTTCTTATTATACGTTATATATATATATATATATATATATATATATATATATATATATATATATATATATATATATATATATATATATATATATATATTTTACATTTGGTACGTTTTGTTCAGATTTGGTACGTTTTGATGCTCCGATTTGGTACTATCCGCAAAATCAGGTTGGCAACCCTGGGGTCAGTGAGGACGCATTTACTACGTGTCATGATAACGCACGTGGCGGTCCCAGTGAAGGTGATGTGGGATATATTAGCCCTGGCAGAAGTATCGGAAGCAGGGAAGGCTCCCGACGATCTAGTCCAGCAAGCAGTATTGTTGATAGTGTCCAGTCAGCTGCCAGACTGGAGGAACTGCGATTGAAGCTGGAAATGAGGAAAATGGAGATAGAAGCAGAAGAGGCGAGAGTTAAAAGACTAGCTGCTGAGGAGAGGGCTAGAAGCGGAAGAAAGACGAGAACTGAGACTAGCAGAGCAGAGGCTAGAGGCGGAAGAGAGGGCTAGAGAAGCGGAAGAAAGACGAGAACTTCAGAGACTAGCAGCAGAGCAAGAGGCTAGAGAAGCGGAAGAAAGACGAGAGTCAAACAGACTAGAGAGGAGAGAGAAATTCAGAGACTAGCAGCAGAGAAGGAGGCTAGAGATGGAGATGATGAGAGAGATGGAGAGAGAGAGGGCAGATAAAGATAGAGAGTTGGAGTGGGAGAGAACTCGCCATGCAGTAAGTACGCCTGGAGGAGGAGGAGAACAGTGTTGAGCGTACTTTAGTTCAAAGTCTCCAGCTAGTCCCCGAGTTTGATGAGGCTAAGGTGGCTGAATGGTTTGTCCGCTTCGAGAGGAAAGCCAAGGAGTTTGCTTGGTCTCGTTTCTAAAATTGTTCATGATGTTCTTAAATCACATCAGTAATGAGTAGGAGTGATTTTAGGTTTCTTTAATAGTAATAATGGAATTGATTTTTCCTTTGCTGAAGCAGTGGCTGTCTCAGAGTGTTGTTTGGATGCTAAAATGTTTGTAATTTGTAGTAATAGTCTGTTTTAATGTTTAGCTTTAAAGTAATTTTTGTCACTTTCGTGGACCGCATAATTACTTTTCTTTACTAAGAATAAAATCCAAGGATGTTCCGGTGTGTGTGTGCCTGGCAGGCTATCCGAAGATCGGAAATAATGAGCTCTGAGCTCGTTACGTAGGAACGTCTGGCTGGCAGATCAAACAGTGAAACACACTCACTCACACACACACACACACACACACACACACACATATATATATATATATATATATATATATATATATATATATATATATATATATATATATATATCATATCGGTAGTTCTGTGGTTACGCTGGCTTCAAGCCAGATGACACTCACCGGATCACATGGCAGGAGCGGAGCAGCCTGGGCCAGCTCTCCGTCCTCGATGCCGTGTGGGACGTAGGGTTGCAGCGTTGCCTCAACCCCATGACCCTATAGTCCCCCTTTCTCTTACCCAGCTAGAGCCTGCAGAGCTCATTCGTAGGCAGCAGGAGGACCCGGCGTTGGCCTCCTTCTTTGCTCGAGTGGGTGAGGGAAGTGAGGAGTTGGAGGGCAGGGAGGAGTTTGTCTTGCATCAAGGGGTGTTGTGTCGTAGATGGCAGGAGAGTGACGGTGGTGAGTTATTGCAAGTAGTTGTGCCGCAGAAGCTGCGTGAGGCACTTGTGCTGTTGGCACATGAGGGGCCCATGGCTGGACACCTGGGCATCCGAAAGACCGTCGCTCGCCTGCGTCGCAATTTTGGTGGCCCAGCATGTCTGGAGAAGTAGCCACGATTCTTAAGTGCTGCCACACTTGTCAAGTGGTGGGCAAGCCTAATCAGACACCCCCTGTGGCGCCACTCCACCCTATCCCTGCTGTTGATCCTCCCTTCACGAGGGTTTTGATTGATATAGTAGGTCCTCTGCCTACTACCAGGGCTGGTCACAAGTATTTGTTGACCATAATGGATGTTACCACGCGGTATCCTGAAGCAATTCCCCTGAGAAGCACTCACTCTAAGGTGGTGCTGAAGGCTTTGTTAACCTTCTTTACACACTTTGGATTGCCAGCAGAGCTGCAGTCCGATCAGGGGACCAACTTTACTTCAAAGTTGTTTAAGGATACGATGACTGCGTGGGGGATCAAGCATATTGTGTCCAGTGCTTATCATCCACAGTCTCAGGGAGCCCTGGAGACATCATCAAACTCTCAAAACCATGCTCAAGAGTTTCTGCATGGAGAGAGATAAGGATTGGGACGAGGGTGTCCCTTTGTCTTATTTGCGGTGAGAGAAGCGCCCACTGAGTCCTTGGGTTTCTCACCCAATCAGCTAGTGTTTGGACACCGAGTGCGTGGACCGCTCGACGTAGTTCGGGAGGCTTGGTGTCAGCCGTCGCCTGAGCGCCCTGTCTCACTGCTTAAGAGCATTATGAGCAGTCGAGAGAGATTAGCCAAGGCATTAGAGGTGGCGCAGGCCCACCTGTGTAAGGCCCAGCAGAGTATGAAGGGGTATTATGACCGAAGGGCCGAGTATCGGAGTTTTGCCCTGGAGATGAAGTGCTCGTGCTGTTACCACTTCAGGGCCAGCCGCTTGCTGCCCGCTATAGTGGCCCCTATATTATAGAGAAGAAGGTAGGTGACCTCGACTACCTGGTGGTCACTCCTGACCGGCGCAAGAGGGCTCAGCTGTGTCACGTTAACATGCTGAAGCCCTATTTTCGTTCTACTAGCCAGAAGGGCTCTTTTAGTTCTGCCGTGCAAGAGGCATCTTCAGTTTTATTTTTCTGCCGGGAGGGAGGCTCCAGAAGTTATTGGGCCTGAACCTGTTGTTCCTACAGGGCAGTGGGAACGGAATAGCCTCCATCTCTTGAAAGAGAAGGTTGACATTTAGGGATCAGCAATATGAGTTGCTTCGGCGGCTGAGAAAGTACTCTTCAGTGTTTAGCAGTGTCCCGGGCAGGACACAGTTGATAGAACACGATATTGATGTTGGGGACGCAGAGCCTGTCAAACTGCCCCCTACCGAGTAAATCCTATGAAGCAAGCACTGGTGGAGAAGGAGTTGGAGTACATGCTTGAGCATGGGCTCATTACTCGGACTTACAGTCAATGGAGTTCCCCAGTCACCCTGCAGCCTAAGCCTGATGGCAAGGTCAGGTTTTGTATTGACTTCAGGCGGGTTAATGCTCTAACAAAAGTAGACACTTATCCCTTGCCCCGTGTAGATGACTCTGTGGACCGAATCGGGTCAGCTACTTTTATCACCAAAGTGGACCTTGTCAAGGGTACTGGCAGGTCCCATTGACGGAGCGGGCTAAGGAGATAGCGAGTTTTGTGGCCAACGGCGCTGTCTATCAGTGCCAAGTGATGCCTTATGGGCTGCGAAATGCCCCAGCCACATTTCAGCGTCTCATGGACCGAGTTACTGATGGTCTGACTCACTGTGTCGTATACATTGATGACGTGGTCATCTATGACACAACATGGGCTGAGCATCTGACTAATGTAGAAGCCCTCTTTGCACGACTCCAGGAAGCGGGATTAGTTGTCAACTTGGAGAAGTGTGAATTTGTACAAGCTCGGGTGCAATACCTGGGTTACCGAGTGGGCCATGGCTACATCACTCCTCCTGAAGCCAAAGTAGAAGCGATCAGGCGGTTCCCCGCACCGACCTGTCGCCGTGCCTTGCAGAGATTCTTAGGAGTGGTAGGTTACTACCGTCGTTTTGTACCGGGGTATTCGACCCTCCTGGCACCTCTTACAGATCTCTTGCAGAAGGGTAAGAAGTGGGTCTGGAGTGAAGACTGTGAGAGCGCCTTCCACCGAGTTAAGACCCTTTTATGCGAGATGCCAGTGCTCCAGGCCCCTGACTTCAGAAGAAGTTTTGCTCTCGCAGTAGATGCCAGTCAGGTGGGAGTAGGCGCAGTTTTATTGCAGCCTGATGACCAGGGTGTTAACCACCCTGTGTGTTATTTTTCGAAAAAGTTTACTCCCGCCCAGAAGAACTATTCAGTCATTGAGCAAGAGCTGCTTGCCATTTTGTTAGCCTTGCAGCATTTTGAAATTTACATCCCCGCTTATGGGCCCCAAGTAGTCATCTATTCAGATCATAGTCCCCTTCAGTTCTTAGAAAAGTTTAAATTTAAAAATCAGCGTTTAACTCGCTGGAGTCTTCTACTCCAGGAGTACAATATCATTGTCAGACATATAAAAGGAGCAGACAACGTTGTAGCTGATTGTCTGTCCCGGGGCCATTCCCTTTAATCAGTTCCATGCCTTTTAAAAAATTTTGTAAATGTTTTGTTTCCAAAATTTTTTCTTTTAAGGGAGGGCGTGTGATGGGCACCGTCTTAATCCCCTTTAATTTATTATATTATTATATGTGAAGCCTATGGCCACCCATCGCGGGCCCCTCGGCTGTTCTGCTGAGCAGACACCCCTCCTCTCCACCATTTTGTTGCAAGCGGGACAGTCAGTAACCAGGTAGCCTTCAGCGGAGATAGACACGCACTCTCGTCGGTCTGGCACAGTGTGGAGACACGTGTTGCTGGGCTGTTCTTGTTACTCGCTAGTCATTGGTCTGGGAGTTGTGCCCTCCTGTTGAGTAGCTGGCTTGCTACTGGGTAGACCGTGGCTGTGTAGGACAACGGGCTTGTTGTCCTGAGGAAAGTGTAGCCGGTTGGGGCTGCATTTCCTGTTGTGCGTTCGTCCACTCGGGTGTGGCGACGCGGAGGGACGCGTTATTGTTTCGTCTTGTTGTTGCTGTTGGTGGCTGTGGTCACCAGTGTGTTTTGTTGGGCGGCTGTGTGCCCCACCATCTTTTGTATAGTTTCAGTAGTAAACTGTATTGTAGTGGTAGTAGCCACGCACACTATTGAATGCTGAGAGGCTTCATGTCGGCCAGTGGTGCGTAGTTGTCGTCCGCCAGACTTGTCTGCGACGAGTATTTGGACTCGTGTATAGCTGGTGTCACCCGTAGGTGGTGTCTGGGCTTGTGTGTACATCACCGGATGTGCTGTACACATCATATATTGCAGTAGTAGTAGGCCAGGGATGTCAGTCTGACAGGTGTTAGTAAGCACTTGTTGTAGTAGGATAGTATAGTATATAATATACCGCGCGTTGTTCCGGTCTGTGAGTTATCACAGTCTGTGGACAAGGCGTGTGGAGAGGCATTAATACTTCATAGAGAAGTGGGTGGAATTGTCCTTGTGGGCGGTTTCTCTAGGGGTATTAAGGCCTCGCCCTGTTACACATAACATCTACCATTTATAAATTCTACTTGGTTGGGTACAGGAGGAGAAGGAGTTGCTGAGGAGATTCCCTTACAGTGGGGAAATTATACACTGTTGGCGACCTTGAAAGAACCTGAGGGTTACGTCGGCTGTGAGTTATAGTAGTGGGGACTCTGTGGAGTGTTTTATAATCCCCACTGTACTGACCGTAACAAAGTTGGCGATTTTGCCAGAATAACAGTCTAGTGAGCTGTAGCAGTTAACGCAGCGGGTG